>NC_056737.1:1155068731-1155368731 GCF_019279795.1 Protopterus annectens
ACACTCATCCTCCAAACCACTCTAGAGTACATCATTTTGGTTCTCTCTAAAGCTAAAAATACCAGTTCCATGGGCCTCAACAATATCTCTGGTTGTTTTCTTATAAGTGGCAAATGTAGCTTTGCTCAGCCCCTCCTGAACCATTAAATCTTAGCATCCCCATTAGCTATGTACCAGATGTTTTTAGCACTGCCTTATGGACAGCCACCATTGAAGAACCCCTGTTTCACTCAATAGAAGGATGTAGTCATTAGGACTGAATGAACATTTTTGCTTTAAGCTTACAATTCATGACATTACCATAGTGTTAAGTTTTCTTTTTAAAATTTTGCTTTCTCATTACTTTACTACTTCTAGGTTATTTTTATGTAGTTCATTTCTTTTACTAAACAGTCAGTTTAATGGACAGGCATCATTAGTGTGTAACTGATGCATTTTCAAGGTAAAAAAAATTGAGGATATAGTGTCCTCGGGACTTCTTCTATCCTTGACATGCTGTAACCTCACATTTACTATAAATAAGAAACAAACGTGTGAGGGGTTCAGCCACCTACTTTGGGGAGCATGACAGGCTTCCCCCTGCAAAATGTTTTTTTTTTCTTTTATATCAAATGAGTCCACTCCATTATGATTGAAAATGTTACTGTCCTGCACAGAAGTGTTGAATTATTGTTAGGGGAGCCAAAATGTCACCGGGTTATTTGAAACCAAAGATATCTGAGATAGTTTTAGTCTTCTCTACTATCTTAGCATGTGAAACATATTCAAAAAGATGAAAACACAAACCAAACTGCCAGAATACAATAAACCACGCTAGCACTAGCCAGGGATTACAGACATGTTGCAAAACGTTATTACATGACCGCTTTCCTTGTTTTGTAAATAACTTCTTCATATCTGAAGAAGGTATTTATAAAAGCGCTCATCTAATAGTTTTGCAATGTGAGTGTAATTCCTGTCTAGTGTGGTTTATTGTGTAGTAAAGCAATACAAGGCCTGTAAGATATTTATAACAGCAGATGAAGCTATGTAACCATGACGTGCTTATTCATTGTACACTCGGAACTCATGTTCTTTCTCAAAGCCTCTCCACTATTAATGTGCTGCAATGGAAATATGACACTTGGGAATAATCTTATGAAAGACATCTTATCAGACACTGGATTATTGAGTTCCGAGTAGTGCAATAGTTATATGTCAAAACATCTGCACTTCATTAAAAAATCACTACCACTTAATGGCAGCCTGCAATGTGTTTAAGTGCTGGTTTGGAAATGTTATTACTGTTTATTACAATTTAATGAAAGTGAGCTAATCAACAGCTGGATTAATTCATTAATTCTTTTACAATCAGTGCATATTATTTATGATGACGGAGGCACCTGTGTGTAACTACATGTGTATCTGTTTATAGCTTTTATAATGTGAGCCCTCTTTTAACCACAACAGAAAATGAGCCTTGTCTAAGTAAAACTTTCTTAAACATTAGCCTTAAATGGACTTACATTTCCATGCCATGATGGGTAATGCAGCTTACTTTACATGAGTTTCATTATGTGGTTTAAAATGGAATACTGGCACTCGTAATATCATCATTCAGTTATGAGATATTTGTAAGATATGAAACAAACTGCAACATTTATACATTTTTGGAATGCGCTCATTCAGTTTTATTTCATGAAGGAATAAAACAATCTGTTAGGTAAATACTTACAAAACACAAATATGCTATAAATTTTGCACAAACTAAAATAGTTTGCTGCCAGAATACTCTGATGAAAATACATTTTGTCAAAACAATAATTACAAAAGATTACAAGCATGAGGTGTTAAAAAACAGACTCATTAAAAAACACATTTTGATTGTAAGAAATGTCCTGAGTATAAAAATTCAAAGCTGAAAACTTGAAACTGGTAAACTTGCTAATGGGAGTACAGCAGCTTTATCCACAACAGCTCTAGCCAGGTATTGTCTTTGGTCAACAGCAGCATTTGGTAGCTCTCCTGTTGCATAGAGAAAATTGTCTTGCTTTTCGGGAGTGCATCAATGAAGCAAAAAGCATTGCTTCAAAAAGTGTGTCATGTGGATGTAAACGTGGTTTAAAGCCAACCCAGGAAGGCCGTGATCTTTATCCGTGTACCACTGCAACAGATCAGATAGTAGCATTAATATTATCATAACATGGATATGATACAGCAGGGAAATACTTTTCTTTTGATTAAAAACATGTACTTATACTGCACTGTAAATGTTTATTGGTAATACTGTTATACAGTGGGGTCACATACTAAAGTAATATCACATCAGCTCATTTATGAATAAATGACTATAAATGCAATGTAATTGCTTTTAAATAGATTCATATTTTTATTCATTTTATTTTTTATTTTTATTTTACATTTGTTGACCGGGATAGTCCGACTGGATGCATGTCCATTTTCAGCGGAGGCCCGGGGAGAAAAGCTCCAGGGCTAAGCAGATAAAGCATTACATAATACCAGCATTACATATTACAAACAGACTATTTACAGAGATTACATAAGTAAGCAAGTTAAACAAGTTCCACAGGTTACAATTAATCCTGAGCACAAGTCAGGATTAAATTAAATTACACAGTAAACTGGTTAACAGATTTTTACACATTCTAGAGAGAGTTAGCCAGGCTTGATACATTGACATAGCCAGTTAAGTGACAAATGTTGTTTGAGTCTAGTTTTAAATTGACCTAAGGTGGAAAGTAAGGTAATATCAGCTGGAAGAGAGTTCCAGGATCTACTTACAGAGTTTGCAAAGAGAGAATCACTGGCTGTGTTATTAATTTAGTTAGTCTGAATTAGTAGTTTGTTAGAGGATCGAAGCGGTCTAGGATTGTTTTAGGGGGTGATAATATTTTTAAATGCAGTAGTATTGTCCGGATTATAGAGGATTTTATAGGCCATAATCAGTTGGTTATACTGGATTAGGCTGGGTAGTTCAAGCCACCCAAGCTGATTTAGATTGATGCAATGATGTGTCCTAAAAGGCAGCCCAGTGGCAAACCTGGCAATGTGGTTGTAGCAAATTGAGAGTTTGTTAAGGACAGTCTTGTTTAAATTCGAGAGTAGAGGGGATGCATACAGAAGGGTTGAAAGAAGGTGAGAGCGAGCTATGGCAATTTTAGCTGGAGGGGTTAGGAAGGCTTTTATTCTGTAAAGTGACCCTATTTTTTATTGATGGTTTTGATAGTTTGGTTAACATGTAGGTCAAATTTTAGATTATTGTCTATGATGACACCTAATAGTTTTGTAGATGGTTCAGGGGAGATTATTGTGCCATCATTTGATTTTATGGTAAAGGTGAAAGCGGTAGACCTACATGTTGGTGAAAATAACAGCATTTTAGTTTTTTTGGGATTTAGGATCAGACGATGTTCATAAAGCCAGTTTTCTATTGTATTAAAGGTGGTCTGGGTAGCTGACCATAACTCTACTGGAGATGTGACTGAGCAAATCAGAGTAGAGTCATCATCATATTGGATACAGCTGACTTTTGGGATGACAGTATAAAGGTCGTTAATGAAGATGGAGAACAGCAAGGGCCCTAGTATAGAGCCTTGTGGTACTCCAAGGGTGTTAGGTAGAAGGTTAGAGAGTTTGTTCTGTCAGAGGACAGCCTGCTGTCGACCATTCAGGTAGGATTTAAACCATTGGAGGGCTCCAGTATCTAGACAGAATGTTTGCAGGGTGTGGATTAAAAGTTGGTGATCAACCATATCGAATGCCTTGGAAAGATCCAAAAAGAGGGCTGAGGATATATAATTATTGTTGCGATTATGGTTTATGGTGTTAGTAAAGGCTAGGAGGGCTGAAGTAGTGCTGTGATGAGGATGGAAGCCATGCTGAGTGTCTGCCATAAGGCAATTTTGGATTAGGTGGTGCATGAGTTGTCTATGAATACATTTTTCCATAATCTTTGCAAGTGGAGAGAGTATAGCTATTGGCCTATAATTGGAGAATTCAGTAGAGCTGCCTCCTTTGTGAAGTGGGATTACATAGGATATTTTCCAGATGGTGGGAATTTTAGCTTCTACTATGGTTCGATTGATTAGTATTGAGTCGGGGTAAGCAATAGCATCAGCTGATTTTTGTAGGTACTCGGCAGGGAGTTGATCAGCAGAAAGTGCATTGGGTTTTAATTTTTTGATCAAGGTACGGATAAGTAAAGTGGTGACTGGTTGGAAGCTGAATGCGAGTAGGTTTCTAGGGGTGCTACTTTCAGGACCAGTGGAGCTAGGAGGTAGTTGGCTAGCTAGGGCTTGAATTGTCTCACTAAAGAATTGGTTAAAACTATCAGAAACATCTTCAGGTGTTTTATCAATAGTAGCAGCAGGGATTGGGGTTGAAGTTTGTCCAGGATGTAGTAGATTATTTAAACCTGCCCAAAACTTCTGAGGGTTATTTTGATTTACTGTCTGTAAATTACAGTAGTATTGTTTTTTGTCTTGTAAAATTGATTTTTTGGTTTCATTCCTGGATTACCTGTATTTAATGTGATCTTGAGGGTCTTTAGAAGAACGCCATAAAGCCCATGCTTTGTTTGTAAGGGTAATTTTGAGTTTAGACTCTGTAGAAAGCCATGGTGCAGTTTTTGCCTTGGTTCTCTTTGAACGAACAGGTGCATGCAAATCAAGGATCTCAAGGAATTTGTTAAGTATGCTACTGCTTCCTCTAAGGGGAGGTGTTTTAGAATAGACCAATTACATGAGTTTAGTTCTTGTTGGAATTTGGCAGGGTCAAAGTTTTTATTGTTTCTAACCTTTCTGAGTAAGGGTTGTTGGGAATTAATGGTTTTGTGCTTAATTACATATGTGAGAAGGTGATCGCTTAGGCCATTAAGGAGGGTATCAGAGGTGTACAGTTGGGGGTGACTGTTTATGAGTACCCAGTCAAGTATACTTTCTTTTTGGTTGGGTTTACCTATCCTGGCAGGGGTGGATATGATTTGTTTAAATGCATGCAGGTTAATATGGGTGGTTTGGGGATTCTGAGGAACAGGTGCCCCAATCTATGATAAAGTTTCCAAGTAGTAGGGTTTCTTGGGGGTAGTGACATGATAGCCAGTGCAGGATATCTTCAAATGTAGATATATTGTTACCTGGGGGAATGTACATACAGATGATATTAATGCATTTATTTTTATTAAGTTGTAATTTGGTGGCAAGAATCTCTGAGTTATTAATCTGAGGAGGTTGTATTACATCTATGGTGACATTCAACTCAGGTTTATAGAGTACAGCTACCCCACCCCCCTTCCTCGAAGCACGATCCAGCCTGTGTATGTTGTACCCAGGTGGTAACACTTCATTGTCTTTAGTGTTAGGTTTTAACCAGGTTTCAGATAAACAGAGAATCTCAGGGGAGTGGACATCCAGAAGTGCATGCAATTCATGCACCTTGTTATTAATGCTTCTAATATTGAGATAACAGACTGGGAGAGAGTTAGTTGGCCTATTAGTTGTAGGTTTGTAGCTGGGATTGCAAGTAGAGGGGGTATGTGTATCTGATGTAAGTGGGCCACGGTTGGGGTGAATATCACCACCAAGTATTAGGTTGAGTCTATACTTGGTGATGAACTTCAGGAATTTGTTTATTAGTTTGTGGTAGTGTTTGGATCTAGAGCTAATGTGCCTGGGGTTGAGATGTTGATAGACTGAAGAAGATGTTGGATAGGATCTGGTACTGTAAGTATGGTTGAAGGTGAAAGGATTTACAGCTGGGGTGATAGTATGGCCTTTTGGGACCAGAAATCCCATGAGAAACTGGTTTTCATACAAGGTAAGGAGGTATGGTGTGAACAAGAGGGGTAGTAAAGAGGAGTATATCATTATCTGTGATTCAGCTAGTGAGTTAAGGAACTGTTTTACCTGGTGATGCAACACCAGAAGATAGAGTGGTGAGGTAAAGGTACTGGAAGGGGGATGGGAGAATGCCAGATGAAAGCTAATAGGTGTTATTAAAATGTAGGTAGTAGAATGGGGGGGGGTGGAATTATCCCAGATGAAAGCAGATAGGATCTAGAAAGTGGGGGAGTGGCTATAGTACTATGAATTTGGAGGGAATGGGGCAGCGAGGGGAGTGAAGAGAGCCCGAGCGTAGCGAGGGCGAACGTAGCGGGGCTATTGCAGTTTACAAGGTTTCCTAAGGTGTCCTAAAGCTATAAGGTAAGTATTCATATGATACCATTCTGTCCTTAGTTAGCTACACTGACTATATTGTGCACAAGAAATTAATTAATAATGCAAATGAGGGCCTGATGTGTGCTCTGATAGATTGACAGCATCAGTTATTGTAGCAGCAATCACAGTAACATAAGATAGTACAAAATTATCATACAGAAACTCACTGTTTCCTTTCTCTTTCCAGAATATTCCAACGAAGCATGACAATAACTACATATACAGTCATGCACTGGTGCAGAGTAAGAACAGTTCCAGTGTATGGTGTGCATTCATTCCACAGCAATATTTGGCATGGTTATTATTACAACAGTATATACAATATATTAAGTGAAATACCTCCCTGAAAGTTTACCATTATTAAACAATATGAGAATGTTTTCTGTAAATATTATGTGATCACAAGCAAAGCACATCCTGCACACACACAAGGCAAGATTCATCACAGAGGTACTGTTTGTAGGAACATCAATATCAGACAGTCAGCTGTAATACGGAGTGTGAAACCAGTGGAACCAACAATGCTGTTACAGGAGAATCCAGATGTTCCAGGGCTCACTTACCTTACAATAGGGGGAACGCTGTACTTACCTTACAATAGGAGGAACACTGAGGCTAAACATAGATGCTACATGTATGTGACAGAATGTGTCAAAAAGTAAAACTGTTTGTGTCCAAAAGCTTGCAGACAAGTGTTGTGGGAGACGCATTACCATAATAATAGGTGACCAACACATGCTGGCCAATTCCAGTCCTTACCAAAATGCATTGCTTCCTGCAAATAGAGGAGTATTGGTTGCACTTGACTCCATAAGGCCAGTTCCTGACAAATTAGAGGATCCACCATGCTATGTCATATAAACATGCACAGTTGGGTTGGATGAATAAATAATCATAAACAGATAATCTAAAAGAATCTTGGGGCAAATAATAGCAGGTCATTTAGATGCTTGCTTTGCTGTACACCCCCCAGACAATGTATAGGATGCCTCACAACTGTTGCAGGCCATGTTGTCAGATGCACTAGTACCAATTCTAGCCTTTGTCTGCAAGGAATACATAGTTGGGAAAGCAAAAGAGTGTGGGGGACATGGTGACCAATGAGGTCCATTGTGTACATCTCCCAACACTATCCCGTCACCTTCTGCATTATCTCCAAACACTATCCCATCACCTTCTGCATTATCTCCCAACACTATCCCGTCACCTTCTGCATTATCTCCCAACACTATCCCATCACCTTCTGCATTATCTCCCAACACTATCCGGTCACCTTCTGCATTATCTCCCAGCACTATCCCGTCACCTTCTGCATTATCTCCCAACACTATCCCGTCACCTTCTGCATTATCTCCCAACACTATCCCATCACCTTCTGCATTATCTCCCAACACTATCCCGTCACCTTCTGCATTATCTCCCAACACTATCCGTCACCTTCTGCATTATCTCCCAACACTATCCCGTCACCTTCTGCATTATCTCCCAACACTATCCCGTCACCTTCTGCATTATCTCCCAACACTATCCCGTCACCTTCTGCATTATCTCCCAGCAGTATCCCGTCACCTTCTGCATTATCTCCCAGCACTATCCCATCACCTTCTGCATTATCTCCCAACACTATCCCATCACCTTCTGCATTATCTCCCAACACTATCCCGTCACCTTCTGCATTATCTCCCAACACTATCCCGTCACCTTCTGCATTATCTCCCAACACTATCCCGTCACCTTCTGCATTATCTCCCAGCAGTATCCCATCACCTTCTGCATTATCTCCCAACACTATCCCATCACCTTCTGCATTATCTCCCAACACTATCCCGTCACCTTCTGCATTATCTCCCAACACTATCCCATCACCTTCTGCATTATCTCCCAGCAGTATCCCGTCACCTTCTGCATTATCTCCCAACACTATCCCGTCACCTTCTGCATTATCTCCCAGCAGTATCCCGTCACCTTCTGCATTATCTCCCAACACTATCCCGTCACCTTCTGCATTATCTCCCAACACTATCCCGTCACCTTCTGCATTATCTCCCAGCAGTATCCCGTCACCTTCTGCATTATCTCCCAACACTATCCCGTCACCTTCTGCATTATCTCCCAGCACTATCCCATCACCTTCTGCATTATCTCCCAACACTATCCCGTCACCTTCTGCATTATCTCCCAACACTATCCCATCACCTTCTGCATTATCTCCCAACACTATCCCATCACCTTCTGCATTATCTCCCAACACTATCCCGTCACCTTCTGCATTATCTCCCAACACTATCCCGTCACCTTCTGCATTATCTCCCAACACTATCCCGTCACCTTCTGCATTATCTCCCAACACTATCCCATCACCTTCTGCATTATCTCCCAACACTATCCCGTCACCTTCTGCATTATCTCCCAACACTATCCCGTCACCTTCTGCATTATCTCCCAACACTATCCCGTCTCCTTCTGCATTATACACAGTTTCTTCTAAACTGCTTTACCTACAGTACAGAATGCCATGAAATCCTGGCACCATTGTCTGGGGCACCAGATAAAAAAATCATTATGCCCATAGACATCACGATTCCACTAGAACAAGACCATGCAGATGCCTACAAAGAAAGCTCTATGGAAAACTACATAAATTCCCATAAAACAGAGAAAGTGGCTAATAGAACACATTTCCTTAACTGAGCATTTAGTGACATGAACATACAGTCAGGGTTGATGATAATGGTGACATGAACATACATCATCACACCACTGAGGACAGTGTTCATTTGGTGGCATGAACATACATCGTCACAGCACTGTGGACAGCGTTTGCCTTTTAGGGCTGTCCATGCTTTATACCTCCTTCTCCTCTTCTGCTATTTGTATCTTTGCCTAACCACTGCAGTTTTAAATGTTTTGTCCCTTACTTATGTATTACTTGCATCATGTACCAGCATCTTATTTCCTGTATCATTCAGCCATTGCTTTCACATGTACCACTAAGAGAACTTTTTTTTCCGTCTTGGTCCATTTCTGTAGTGCTGTTGTCAGTTTGCTTTTGTTCCTTGAGTCCAGCTAAGTATTGCCCATAAACAATTGTTACATTCATTCATTACTTATGGGCATTTGTCAATAAAGGGTTTGTATGCTATACGTCCAATAAAATGACCGCTATCTTATCCTTCAAATAATCATTACCGTTTGAACCCAGCCCTGTGACAGAGAGAGATAAAGTCCTAACTGCATCCCAGATGACCAGTATTTAATTAGAGGCTCAGGCACAGGAAGGATCGGGTAAGAGATGACAGGAGAGAGAGAGTGGCCAATGCCATTTCACCTGTCCTGGTTAGGGGGGCTGCTTGGCATACTGCACTGGCAATCAGCCTAGTATAAAGAAGCTAGCATGTCCTGCACTGCAAGTGATCTCCTGTTTGGTCTGGTAGGTGCACATGCAGGGTAGTGAACCTTCACCTACAGAGGTAGGTATAGTGGAGCCTGCAAGCTGCCAGGGTAAGGGTAGGGACAGGATAAGTTGCAGGATCTGCAGTTAACACCTGTCTCATTTCTACTTGGGAACAAATTGTTGGGGGCTGCTGTCATCCCACTGAAGGAATGAATGGGTTAATAGGATATTAGAATGGGAGACACTGGGCTGATCCTGCAGATCAAAAAAAAAACTTTCCTGTTTTTTATTTCCCTGCCTCTCTGTCTGATTCCTGTGTCCAGGTAGTCCTCCCTGTTCCTGGCTAAGTGGTCATCTGCTGCTCCTGGATTTTCAGTACCCCAGCTGCACTTTGCACTTGTATCTCAGTAGCCAAGTTTTTGCACCTTCTAATTTTACTTCACTTGCACTCACCCAGTCTCAGTCAGGCACACCACTGTATCACAGTTTGCATGCACTCATACCTTTAACACATCAGTTACATTCACTGCTTTCATCTGCACTTACCCCTTTCACATATTCCTTACACACCCTTGATAAGCGCACACATTCTGCATGCACTCACTTGGTTATAACGTCAAAGAAAATGAACAACCAATTAGAAGTTCTGAAAGACTTTGCTCTATCAAAATAGTACAGGAGTTGTCTGTGTGTGGATATTATAGATATAAAGTATCTTTTCTCCTTCATGTTTAGGTTCAGGAAACAAGACAGTGAGATGGATAGCTTGGCTTAAGGTAAACTCAGATACCACTTTAGGTATAAATGAAGGATTATTTCTTAAAGAAGCCCTGTCTTTGTGGAAAAAGAGATAAGGTTGACTCACATGAGAGATTGCAGCTCAAATATTCTCTTGCAGAGGTCAAAACAATTAGTAAGACTGTTTTCCATGTAAAGAACCTCAAGCCAGTGTGGTGAGCTGCTTCAAATGGAGTAACAGTTTTTCTAATACAAAATTAAGAACCCAAGAAGAAGCCACATGTTTTCTAGAAAGCCTCTATTGCAACATTCCTTTCAAAAACATTTTTATATAGCCACTCCTGTGGCACAGAGGGATAAAGCTGTGACTATGGCCAAACTGACCTGGGTTTGATTGCCGGTTTGGATGACTGACAGAGTGGCAGGGAAGGGATGGGCATGATCATCCTAGGCGAGAGGATGCTGGTTGATTTGTTCCATAAGGATAACAAGTACCAAAGAGGAGCGTTGCCCTCACATGTAAAAACAACAAGCATGGTGGGTGGGGGAAGGGAAGTGGGTAGGTCATAAAAACTCCTCCCTGGACAGATGCACATTTGAGATGAGCCCCAAGGGCGCCAGCAGACTCCATGATCGGACCCAGAAAAAATGGAATAAGTTTGAGGGTGTTGGAGATTAGCTGGTAGACCTGGCATGAACATTGGGTACTGGGGACTGGGCTGGTTAAGGTGAGGTCTGAGGGGAAACAAAAAAATTTCACATGAGGTTGCATTGAAAGAAGGGGATCCATGTGCAGACATATTAAAATGTCTGACTAGTGAACCCTGAATGAGGAGTAAGATCGGTCATAAGATAGTAACTCATACAAATACTGAAGAACCAGAGAAACTGTAGTCCTGAATGGGTGTTGCTTCATTTGTTACATGAAGTAGAAAAGCATAAAGGATCATTCCTGTCCAAGGAAAAGAAAAGACATCTGTCTTCCAGGCCTTCAAGAATGGGGACCTGATGAAAAAATCACTGACTGATAGTCAAGAGTAGAGGCAAAATATTTGAGGTGGTCCCCCAAATGTCACAAGTCTTGGAATACCCCTGGATAGAATTTTCATTCAAGAAGGTCCACCCTCATTGTTCTCAGATTGTCTGCCACACAATTTGCTCTGATGGTAAGTAAAATGCCTGTAAAGTGAGACTGTGGTGAAGTGCTATATCCCACTCTACCATGGCTAGTCTGTATAGAGGGGTAATAACTGGTTCCCCCTTGCTTGTTTTTGCACAAAAATCACTGTTACATTGGCTGCAAATATTTGTAAACATCCTGGGGAGCAAAAATGACAAGAGTAGAGATCATTCATAAATGTCAATATATCTATTATGTTTTTTGTAGTTTGGTTTGTCTTGTTTGTAGCAAACACCTTGCACTTTTATTCTCATAGACAGTGTCCCCCAAGCAGAGTCTGTGGGACATGGAGTGACTGCTGTGATGAAGCTAGGAAGGAGAAGGGGAGACCTGGATTAAAAAAAAAAAACATGGTGTCTCTAACAAAACATGTCCCTGTTCACAAACACAAAACTGGAAAATGAAATGGGATGAAAATGTCAAGACCATACAAATTACAGGAACTAAAGTATTTTTGTAATGTGGAGTCTTGCAACTGGCATCATAAGAATCATAGGTGTCATGAGACCCAGACTCGTGAGATATTCCATTGATGAGACCGTAGTGTAAGTAGAAAAACTCAGGCATAGATCTACACACAGATGCACTTTATCATGTGGAGAAAAGCTCTTTAAACTGACATTTCCTAGAGACACTCCAATAAAATAATAATGTGAGAATTAGTCAAACAAAATGTCTGTAAATTCTGATGGAATCCTAATCTGTCTAGGAGATCCCTCACCCAAGTGCGATTCCTGACACTTGGAAAAACACTCTACAAAGAAAGATCAGTCTAAATAAAAAAAAAAATGTGAACACCTTGCAGTCTGCAGTAGACGCTCACAGGAGCTTGACATGTGTTATTTACCCTTATACCAGTCGATAGACTAAAGGGTAATGCAGATTAACTGATAATGTGATCCAGACTCAGAAAAAAAAAACTTTACAAACATATATTCATAAACTACAACACCATAAATTCAAAAGCATGCCCAATATTCTCCTTAATAAGTTTATTGAGTGTACTTGTACCCACATCCCTTCTTATATCACCAAGGTGCTTAAGAATACTTTCCTTTAAACTACTATTTATCTTACCAATGAATAAGAACATTAGACGGGGATGTTTGAGTGATAGAACAGAGAACGTTGAATTAAGGTGGATTATTACCTTGCAGTCAGACAAAGGCTTTGGCCTTAATGGTAGTATTTCTCTTAAATCATATATTACGTCATTAAAATGTATACGTTGCCATGAAGTTCAGTAATTTATTGATGTTTAATTAATTAATGATTTAATGCATGATGTGTTTTTAGTAATCAATGGATGTATTTAAGCTGTTGTATTTTAGGAGTTTGTATGGTCTGAAGAAGTGCATACAGCACAAAAGCACTTACCAATTAATAATAAAAAACACTTCATTTTTAGCCGTGGTGGTCGTCACTCTAGTTCTGTTTGGTGCATGACACTGGATGATATTTTTCAGTAATAGTATTTTAAATGGATGGTGAAGTATTTTGTGTGCTGTAAGTAGCTGGAGAGGATGAAGTCTAGAGGAAGCCCCAGCCAGTTGAGGGTACTCAGCACTGTGCAGTGATGGAAGCAGTTTGGGAGGCTGTGGGCACATTTCCTAATGTTGTTTTAAGTGCTTTCTAGTTTGTGCTTGGTGGAAAACTTGAGATTTGTAAACACTGTTGAGACATGTAGGAGGGTAGGAAGGGAGGTGGCAGCTATTTTTAATATGATCTGCAAGTAGGAGATTTGCTCTGTAAAGAGAGCCTAATTTGCAGTATGTCTTTCTGACTGCAGTGTCAGTGTGCAGATTAACTGTTAAGTTGTTATCAATGAAAACTGCTAGTAATTTTGTGCTGGTGATATTTTCAATGTTTGAGATGTTTGAGGAGATACTATTAAGGTCAGTTCTGTTTTGATTTATTTTTTAGGAAGGAATAGGGTTGGGGTTATTTTTGTTTTGTTGGGGTTTGTGAGGAACTGAGATTTATTTAGCCAGTTTTGTATAGTGGTTCAAGCTTCCTGTGTATAGTTTCTAAAGTGGGAAGATTTGGACCTGAGAAAACTAATGTTGATTTTCAACATATTCTGTTATGGTGGTGAGTTTTGACTCTTTATGCATGTCATTAATGAAGATATTGAAAAGTGTTGGCCCAAGTATGGAGCCTTGGTGGACTCCTGTAGTGACTGTAAGGAATGTGGAACAGAAGTCATTCCATTTTACAGAGTGGTATGATTGTTTAGGAAGCTGGTAAACCAGCTAGTTGAGGGAGTTGGAAGGCCTGTCAGATTTTGTCTTTGGAGGAGTAGTTCATGTGAGATCATGTCAAAGGTTTGTGACAAGTCCAGGAAAAGGGTGGAGACAACATTTCCTGCGTTTTTACTTTGACTAATGGTATGTTGGAAATATAGAAAGGCAGTTTTGGTGCTGTGGTGACATTGAAAATCATATTGGTTACTTGGGTAGGAGAAAGTAATTGGTTACCAAGTAGAAAGGCTAGGAGTTGCAGGTGTATGTGTTTTTCAAGTACTTTGGAGAGGAGAGGAAGGATTGCTATAGGGAGATAGCTTGAAAGTTCAGTGTATGTGCCACCTTTGTGTAATGGGACTATGAAGAAAGTTTTCCAAATGGCTGGGATGTAGTTTTCTGTAATGGATCAGTTAATTAGAATAAATACTGGGTAGCAAATTCTGTCAGTGGCTATACTGAGATATTCAGTATCAGATTGTCAGGAGCTGGGTCTGTGGGATTCAGGGTTTTAATACACTTTTGATGGTATTTGTCTGGAAGGTTGCTAGGCTGAGATGGGATGTGGAGCTATGGTCAGGGGGGTAGATGGGTTGCATATAGGTTGCTATAGGTTGAGATGGGGTGTGGAGCTATGGTCAGGAGGGTAAATGGGGTGCTTATAGGTTGTTATAGGTTGAGATGGGTGCAGAGCTATAGTTGGGGAGGTTAAATGGGGTAGATATAGGTTGTAATAGGTTGAAATGGGGTGAAGAGCTATGGTCAGGGGGATAGATGGGGTGGGTATAGCTTGTTATAGGTTGAGATGGGGTGCAAAGCTATGGTTGGGTGGTTAAGTGGGGTGGATATAGGTTGTAATAGGTTGAGATGGGGTGAAGAGCTATGGTCAGGGGGATGAATGGGGTGGGTATAGGTTGTTATAGGTTGAGATGGGTGCGGCACTAAAGTTGGGGAGGTTAAGTGGGGTGGATATAGGTTACTATAGGTTGAGATGGGGTGTGGATCTATGGTCAGGGGATAGATGGGGTGGGTATAGGTTGCTATAGGTTTGGGGGGGTTGTATGTGTGGTCTGGTGTGTGGAGAAGTACTTTTTATCATAACAAACTTGTGCCTTTGTGCAGTTTCTGAGGCACTGATATCTATCAAGGTAGGATTGAGTCCTAGTTTCCAGGCTTTGTTTCTGTCTCTCCTGAGTTGTTTAGTTTGATAGGCTGGGCATGGAGAGAATTTATTTTTAGTCTTTTATGTCTCAGTGGAGTGTGCTGGTTTTGCATTGTTAAGAAGAGGTTGTTGAATTGACAGAGAGTTTCATCTAGAGGCAGATATTCGAGGGGTTCTCAGCCACATTGTTTGCATATGATTAAATATTGACTTATCAAAACTGTTTACATTTCTCTCAGAATTGAAGCATAGAGTTTTGGGGGGCTTGTGGTCTACTGATGTAGGAGGGGTAATAACTCTGTCCTATGCTGCCCGACTGAAAGAACTCCAGCTCTATTCAGTCGCTTGCTCAGAGGTGACCTTTGCCTAACATACAAGGCCATGTCAAACCCAGATTTGATGAATATGCTTCACCTCAAAAAATCTAGATCCGTCAGAGCCACAAGGGCGGGAGACTTAAACCTCGACACGGCTATTAATAGGACGCACTGGAGGGATAGATTCATCACCCAAAGACTCCCTATGCTGTGGAATAAAATCCCGGTATATGTGAGGCAGAGCACCTCGCTGGCCTTGTTCAAGAGAAATCTTGACCAATGGATGGGAGATCGCAGATATACCCCAGGGATTACCTCAGTGTCACTGCTCAACAGAGGCACAGCAAAATAATGGGTATAGTTCCCCATACTAAAGGGGTGGCGTAAGCCACAAAACTATGGGCTAGGCTTGTAAATGCCCTCGGGCAGATAGCCTAGTATGAACCTATGAACCTATGAACCTAAGAGAGTCTGGAAGGGTGCAAACTAGCTTAATTTGTTCAGGGTTGTTTGAGAGTAAGCAGTCTAATATGGATTTTTTGGTACTTTGTCAAATTGAGTTAGTTGTCAGATCAGCTGAGTGAAATGATAGAGGTTAATGTTATGGTGGGTAGAGTGGCATTTGTTTGAGATACAATGCATGCTAAGGTCACCAAGCAGGATGGTTTCTAGGTTGAAAGTACATGGTAATTAGCTAAGTATGTTGTCAGCGCTCTTGGCATTTTTGGTGGGAGAGGAGATGTAGGCAGCTACATGTTATGGATTTCTAATAGTTTAGGTGAAGTTTGGCTAGTAGTATTTCTTATTTTGTAACAACTGGACGGTGGGTATGGATTTTTAAGATGGATTAAATGATAATGACCACACCCTGCAGCCCACCACACCCTGCAGCCCATTTACCAATCTGGTCTTTCCTAATGATGGGGTAACCAAGAGGAATGATTCTATCATCTTTAATTTCAGGTCTTAACAAGGTTTTAGTGATAACTGGGGTGTGATGTTGATGGAATTCAATCAGTGCATGAAGGTCTGATGTATCATTGCAGGTGTTTCAGGTGCTCAGATTATATATTTTTAGACTGGTGGAACAAGGTGGGTTTTGTTGTGTTTTAGAGGATTGTTGAGGAGGGAATTATTTATTAATGGGGTTTGGATGGTTTGGGTGTTGAGTTTGTTTAGGTGGGGCTAGTTGGGGTGTACATCTCCACTCTCTGTTAGTTTACTGGGGTAGGTGGTGGAGTTTTTGAGGTTATGGACTGCATACCTCTCAACTGTACAGATTTTCACAGAATGTCCAGATTTTGTCTCATGTTTTTGGTCTGTTTTTCATAAAAGTATGGTTTTCTGGCAAATTAGTGACAAATCATTAAAGACTGAAGTTAGAAAATAATGACAGGCATTTCAGTTCCAGACTTCATACTCTTCAGAAAATTCATGCTAATGCAAAACTTGCTATTTTATCAACTTTCTAAGTTTGTCCCAGCAATATTTAAAATTGTCCCTATTTTTGGGCCTCTGTCCCACTTTTATTTATGGCTTTGTCCAGATTTCTTGCTCTAAGACGTTCAGAGATATATTATGGAGTAATAGTTCTGGTACTTTATTTGCACTGGAGTGTGGGATTTTGTGTTTGGTGTTTGTTAATAATGTACAGATTTTGAGTAGGATTTTGTCTGTGCTGTAGAGGGATGGCCAGATTAGGGAGGTGTATCTATGGACTTGGGAAGACGTGGTTTGAATCTAGGTATTTGTCTTAGGATAGTTAAAGGTCCTATTATGGGAAGTAGACATATCTGCATGATAGGAAGTATGAAATAGTTGTATAGATGAGTATAGAAAGGCAATGGGAGGAAGAAAACCAAAAAAAAAAATATTAGGATGGACCTATTGAGTGGGGGTTAATAAGAGAAGGATGGGGAAACTTTTGTTGTCTTCTAATTTGCAATTAGTTATTTATTAGGTTATTAATTGGTTGGCTATATTGGCTAGTATGGGTAGTTCTATCTTTTGACCAATACAGTTTATGATGTGGGGGTGGGGATGGGTCAGGTGATATGCTTTGGTCAGTAAAGTTAATGATATGTGGTGGGTGGGAAGTGCAGTGAAGCCATTTGTAGTATGGCTGAGCGAAGTGGGGTTAGTCCCCAGAGAAGAGAGTCAGGTCCAGAGCTATATTAATGTACAAAAAAAATGTCTATTCATCAGCAGTGTAATCAAAATTTAATTTTAGATATTTTTTATTCTGTGGGTTGTTTTTATCAGGCAGGGTTGCTGCTTGCTATGTTTCTACAGAGCTGCTTAGTTTTAGGGAGAAAAAGACTGAAATGCAGTATATGTCTCGAGGATGACCAGGAAGAATAGTTGAAGAGGACAGCTGCTCAACTGAAGACAGGGCGACTTATTACAAGATTCAACAGAAAGTGCATTTAGTTTATTGTTTAGTAGTAAGGTAAGACCAGCTGAGTGTGGGAGAAACTGGCTCTACTAACATACTTAATGGCAGTTGGATACAAGACAGTATTTTCCTGCTCTATTGATGTCTTCTCTTGGGTTAAACTTTCCTGAGATGTGGAATAATCTGAAGGACAAATCTTGCCTTAGAGGTAGCCAAGAGGGTTATTCAGACCCCTAGCAGTAGTGGGGGATGGCTAGTTCTTCTGTGTTGTATTCCTTGGAGGAGGGGAGAGCTCTAATTGTGTGCTCTGGGAGGTTGGATAATGAGTGGTATAGATTTACGCAGGTACTACTGCCATGATAGACAGTATGAGGTGGGAGAATGTGTGGAAATGGTTCTGATATGTAGTTGTGTCTTTTAGCAGACTTGTAATGTCATTAAATATGTGAGGAGAGCAGCGAGATTTAATGTGCGGATCTGGGGGATAGCTGGAGAACTGGGGGAGGAAGGGAGGGGAGATAAGCGGGTCACATCACCAACTAATGTGGAAAACAATCAGTCTCGTCCTTCTCAAACCCAGTTATTCTGCACAACCCCCAACAATGGTAAACAAATGGCCTGAGGCAGAGATTTGCTGTAGTTGTTAAAAGTTAGAGCTAAAAGTGAAGGTACACCACTTGCAAACTAGTATAAGGCAAACTCCACAGAATGGGGAGCAGTACAACTGCACTGATGTACCACCGGGGGCTAAAGGGTGTTTAAACATGGAAGCAGACATACAGGGGGAGTTTATATCAGTAAAAACACAGGTAAGTAATGTATGCCCTCTGTACATGCAGTCATGGCTGTGACAATGTTCTTAACACTCAATCTCTGTGAAATAGGATACAAAACCAACTTCTACAATTACTTACAGTATTTAGAGTAGTAAAAAGACAGAGGGGGTAAATTGCAGGTGCCTGTGAATGGTTCATAGGTTCATAGAAGATTTCTAGATTAAGGGCCCATGCAAGCCTAGCCATATTTATCCCAAGTTGACCCAATTGTCAGTAGTTAGGTGAGCAAAGTTCCCAGCAGTAAAAATCTATAGTAATTAATACTGACTACCTCTGTCAAAGAGGGACATGGGCACCTCCCCAGGAGTGAATTTACGGTCGCCCATCCATTGATCTAAGTTGTGTTTGAAGATGGCAGGGAGGGGCTCTGTTTGACATCAATCGGAAGTTTGTTCCTGAGATCTGTCAGTCTCTGAGAGATGTATCTATCTCTACAGCATGACTTGTTCATGTCAGAGACCTGGTTAAGAACCCTGGACCAAGTGACCTCACGTAGTTTGATTTATGAATGTGTAGCATTTCCATCAGGGCCAGGTCAAAGACTACCCTGCAAGCCAGGTACAGGTCACCCCTCAGCAGCTTGTAGGAGACAGAATACAGTGACAGGGCTTTCAGTCTTTCCACATAAGACTTGTTTTGTGTAAGCTGTATTTCCTTGGTAACAAACCTCTGTGGTCTCTCCAGCTGTTGCAGGTGTCTGGTGAGGTACATGTAAAAAAGAGCATTGTACTCAATTACTGGTCTGATGAAGGTAAAGTATAATGGAATTATAACACCCTTGGATCTAGATACCATGCTTTTATTTATGAGATGTGCCACAAAGAAGGAGTTCCTTATGACTTGTGGATACATGGTGGTCAAAGTTCAGATTGCTACCAACCTGTGTACCCAGATCACATACCACTGGGTCTATACTTTTGGGGGGGTGTCTATAATGTAATTAGCAGGGATGACAACTTTCCCAAGGGGAATAACAATTCTTTTTTTTTTTTTTTGCATTTAGATTTAATCTGTGACTTTGGCACTAATCATTTGTCTGTGTCAACCTGTTTTGGAGTATATTAACATCATTGGGAGACCTCTGATTGCTCCCAATGTGCAGTTGTCAGCAAACTTTGTCAGCCACTGGCCATCCACATTTTTCTGGATGTCTGAGAAATAAATTCCAAACAGTAAAGGGTCCAGCACAGGACACTGTAGTATGCCACTAGTGAGTGGTCTTTTGCTAGAGGTGAAGTCCACGACTTTGATAGTATGTGCTCTGTCTGTGAGACAATTGGCTACCTATCTAGTGATGTAGGGTTTAATTCCAAATTGGGAGAGTTTCTCTATAACACTTGAATGGCGGATTGTGTCAAATGCCTTGGCTAGGTCAAGGTAGGTGGTATGCACCGTCTTTCCCTCACCCAGGGCTATGGTAAATTTCTCGAAGAAGTCAACCAGGTTTAACAGCCATGATCTACCCTTAATGGATCAAAACTAGGTTGGATCCAGAGTTTGGAGATTAGCTATGTCCTTGATAAGGTCCATAATAATTAGTCCCATGGCCGTGCAGATGAGGCTAGTCAAGTTTACGGATCTGTAGTTCCCAGGGTTGGTTGATGGTCCCCCTTTCTCCAGAGGGATTACTGTTGCTGTCCTCAATTCTGCTGGAACATAGCCAGTTTTCAGGCTGTGGTTAAACAGGGATCCAAGTGGGTCTGCTAGGTCATGTTTTAAGTTGTTTAAAGGGCAGTCTAGGATATTTTTTGGTCCCATTAATGCTGTGTTTTAAGCCCTAGAGAGCACAGAGAAAGCCTACTCTCTTGAGATAATAGGCTGAGGAGTGGTGGCGGGTATACTTTGGGGGATGACCAGTGAGGACATGGGGGTGACATTTGCTCCAAATCTGTCAGCTAGCAGGTTGGTTATTACTTCCAGTTGAATATAGGTGGCGCCATCCTCAACCAGTTCAATGCATAGCTGGTTATTTCCTTTTAGATTTTGGATGTAGTTAAAGAACGCCTTGCAATTATCCTTATCTAGGGAGTCTGTTTTTGCTTTGTAATTCGCTTTGGAAGACTTGACAAGATCTCTAATTTCTTTGTTTAAACTAGAAAGGGATTCCTTCCTCTGCTGAGCCAGTTCCCTCTTGTTCTTGGACATTAGTTTCTTCCTCTTGTTGTATAGCCTGTTTATACTTGGGGTCCACTAGAGTGGCTTGTTTTTTTCTGCAAGACCTGGTTTTAATCTGATCAAGTACAGCCTGTTCTATACAGCTGCTTAAGTGGTTAAACAGGGCATTAGTGTACACCTCTGCATAAGAGTCCATGTTATCTGTGTTTGAGGGGGCTTTGACATTTCTTATACCATCGCTTACTAGGAATTGACTTGAAAAAATTCTTAAGCATTTTTGAGCCTGATGGGGTTTTTGGCCTTATAATTACATTGAACGAAACTGATTTGTGGTCCGATCTTAATAAAGGAGGACATCACATGGGGGGGGGGTGCAGTGCTCAGGCCATTTGAGCCCCTTGTGGGAGTGTTAACTAGCTGTTCCAGAACATTTGCATTGACAAAATCCAAGAACCTCTGAACCAGCATGCTTGTGGTTGTGTATGTTTCCTAGTCAATGGAAGGATAGTTAAAAACCACCCATAAACAAGGTGTTGGGCTGTATGGCAGGTTACTCCAGTATGTCTAGGTGTGTGGTATGCTTTTCCTGGTTCATGGTGGGGGACCTATAGCTAGCTATGATGTGGCAGGGGGTTATGCCTATAGTTAATTGGACATGGAGTAGCTAAAGAGAGTTGTACTGTTTGACCAGTCTTGAGGTATACTTGTCCTTAATGAAGATAGATACACCTCCTCCTTTGGTTCTTTCATGCTCAGTTTGTGGTTTAAACATATGGAAGGCATTGTAGCTCTGCACAACTGAGCTGTTTGTACGACTTTGAACCATGTCTTGGTGACTCCACAGACATCATCATCTTCCAAGGTGGGGAGTGCAGTTTCTTGTTTAGACTCCTAGCATTAAGCAGCAGTACCTTGAGTTCATCTAGAGAGGATTTTGTTAAGCTGGGAGGTAGATTATTTTGGCACTGCCTAAAAAAAGGCACAATGGGGTGGCTAACGCCTTTGCCAGTATCCTAAAGCCTAGAGGAGACCAGTGCAGACCATTTCTGACAAAGCACCATGGCCTGTCGACTATGTCTTCCCAAGCTGACAGATATTGGATCCGCTTGGACTGATACCAGAAGTTATGCCAATTGTTAAAGTCAATCAATTTTTGTTTGTATTGTGGCATTATCAATGGAGAAGGTAGAATGCTGCTTAAGGTTAGATTTATACCTGCCTATGACACACAATCTGAGAGGTCAGGTATGTCTCTCTTCATATAGTCCAGAGAGGTACATCTCAAAGTCATTCACCCCAACGTGGACTATGATGGAGTTATATTTGTACCTGTGGTTCAGTGACCTGAGTGCTTGAGTGACTTGATGGATCCTGGCACCTGACAGGCAGCTTACAGGTAACCCTTTATGTATCCAGCCTGGTGAGGAGAACATCTGTGTGTCTCACTATGGAGTTGCTTATGACCTATACATTAGGTTTTGTGATGTTATGCCTTATGGACTTATTTGTTGAGACACTGGTGTGTGTGTTGTTATGTGTTGTAGTTGTTTTTTTGCATTGTTATGGGTGTAAGTGGTTTCCATTTGGGAGGGCTCTGATCTTTTGGTATGTTAGTAGTGAGTACCTCTGCATATGTGGGTTTATGTGTCATGTCCTTATTTAGTGTGGAAATTGATGTATGTGTGCACAGACAAGCTGTATGGCATTCAATCTGTCTTGCCTCTAATTTCATAATGTAGCTACATCTCTCACGTATTGTGTTTCTTTAATGATTAAGTGGTTGTCAGTATAGATGAAACAATTGCTACATTGGCTCAGGGTGCACATGTCCAACAAGCTGGCCAGAGAAATGATGGGAAACTGCCTGTACATGATAGCAGGTTCTTACTGTATGTTTTAATAGGGAAGGGAATGAGATAATTTGAGAGGACTTTGCTGGTAACTAGCGGGGTACCACAGGGATCAGCTCTGACACTACAAGTGGGACCTATACTTTGTGTAGGCTAAGTTTCATCAATAAGGCAATGCTGCTCAGTGCACAACTGAATTGCTCCTAGAGCAGCAGAAAAGCTTAGAAGGGTTTCACTGACAGCTGTTAAGGGAAAAACTGAGCTTCAAGGTTTTTGTGCCTATACAGGGCACTGCTAACCACCTCTACGCAAAGAGCAGCACCACGCAGCTTCATGCAAGTGCTGGTTAACTTTTCCATTCACTGATGGGGGCGTGTCTTACTTTAATGTGACTTCTCCAATTACTTGAATTCCTCCTACTTTGTAGTATTATGGATAGCACCTACTACAAGAATAACAAATGCTTTCAATTTTATTATGCTGCCCTAACAATGAATCCCTGCCCCCCAAATACTTTTTCCATCCGTAACTGCCAAGTGAAAAGAAAATACCAGAAAATTAAAGGAGGTGAGCACAAAGGAGCATGCTGCTAGCAGGTAAACAGACCAACCACAGGGAAAAACATATTTAGTTGGCAATCAGTATGTTAATGCGAGGATATATATATGTGAATATATGAGTATTATGGTAAAAAGATGGGAAAATGTATTAGAAAGCATTAGAGGGGCAGACAAAAGTGCACTATCTGCTAGAAAAGAGACGAGGAGATAAAGTTCTAAGTTTCTAGAGAAGAGATCCAACTAAATGGGAAAAATCACTGAAATGCATCTCTAGCAAAATGCACTCCAGCTTTTACAAAGCATAAGACCCATTTCACTAACATAGAAAGAGAACTGATAACATCACGAGTGCTTGTTTATTATGTTTGCAAACAATACCCAGACAAAGTACTAGTATGTTTATCTATTATTTGTTTACCATGAAAGTCCAACTTGGAACAAAGCCAATTTTTAGCAGAGGCCCAGGGAGAAACACTCCAGATGCATGTCTTTGTAATGTGGGAGGAAATCAGACCATCCAGAGGAAAATCACATAAATGCAGGGAAGACATGCAGACTCCACACAGAAGGCACCCCAGCCAAGAATCAAACCAGAGAACCTCTTGCTGTGAGCTACCACTGCACCATGTTAAAAAATGTTTCAAAAAAATTCTTATTGTCTAAGAAGACATCTTCCTCACGAATGAACAGTTTCCAAAATCCAACTGACTCCTAGTAGAAACTGAGCTCACAGGATTGAAGTCAAGCTCAGTGTCTGTAACTTTACCTTTCACCATGCTCCCTAGGATAACCAAACACAACCAATGTTTAAGTAGTAGTCCTCCACAGGAATGAATGATCCCAAAATCCAAATAATGAAACAAGAACAAATGAAACAGGAAACTGAAGCACAGCTAAAAGTAAAAGTTTAATATGAAAACAAATGGTAAGCACTTTCACACCCTTGAATCGGCACTTCATCAGACTAAACATCTGGATACTGGCATGTTTTTAAAGTTAATGCTGAGTGTAATACAAGACATTTAGTTTATTTGGCAGCCTGTAGCTGTTTTAAATCCTTCTACGTGGGGAAAATGAATCGCTCGCTCAGGGAGTGGATTAGGGAGCATTTAAATAGCATTCTTATCAGAGATGATAGGACTGCATTGGTGAAACGTTATAGAAAAGGATTCCAATCATACCTTTAAGTTTATGGTCATTGAGAAGATAGATCCCAATATACGATTGGGGGGTGGGTTGTTATTAAAACTGAGGAGCATGAGCTTAGATAGATTATTACATTGCAATCAGACAGAGGTTTGGGGCTCAATGGGGAGTTAACTTTGAAACCTGCTTTGAAATCAAGGAATTTGTTTAAATGATTCCTGTTTGGTTAATATGTCTCTACTTTTATGAACGAATTATTATGAATGAGTTTATGTATATAAATAAATACCACAGCAAGTACTGATGAAACCATAAAGAATTTAATCCACTGGAAAACCAATTTCACAGTAACAGAAATACACAGCCAATAATAAATATCGTTTTCTGCAAATAGCCTTTTCAGAGTAAAAGATATTCTTATACTAACTTACAACTCTTTTTATATATAACAACCCCTCCCACATGAATTAACACTCAATTATTCAATCAATTAACTAAAAAACTTAAAAGACTTAAAAAACATGACTATCCTTTAAAAATATGTTCATTAAAGTAAACTTTTCCATGAACAGTCACAATTTAAACCATTTGGTTTGAGAGTACTAAATTTCAATATCAAATACAATTCCTTCTTTCTTAACATTTGTTTTATACATTTATCATTCAGGTATTCGGTATTTTGAATACTATCCAATACTGTCACCTTAATACCATCATTTTTCCCTCCATGATGGCTATTGAAATGCACAGCCAAGGGACTAGTTTCTTTATTATTTGTAATGTCTCTTATATGTTCTTTAATTCTGCAAGCTAATGTTCTTTTAGTTTCTCCAATATAATATTTTGTTGAATTACAGTTATGGTATAAGAGTTTATGTATATAGTTTGTGTGATGTGATTGGTGCTATTTGATCACATGATTTTTTTATCTTCACTATTTACTATATTGGATTTATTGGAATGTAAATTCTGGTAATTGGTGTTTCTTGACCATGTGATGTCTGACATTTTTATATATAAATGGTTGTTTTTTAATGACTTTTGGTCTGAAGAAACACTGATTCAAGGGTGTGAAAGAGTTTACCATTTGTTTTCATATAAAACTTTTATTTTTGTCTGTGTTTCGTTTTTCAGTTTTGTTTGTTCTTGCTTAAAAATTCTTATTGTGTCAATTAAACTAAAAGCCATCAAATAAAATAAGTCAATATAGAATGGTTACCACTAAGTCAGATGTATATTTTGAACATACTAATAAAAATAACACATTACTACTTTAGGACATCAAAGCAAAGACTCTGGACTTAACCGCCATCATTTGGGATGCCGGTGATGATAGGAGCATCAGAGATGTTTTCTGAAATGCTCCCATGAAAATGCTTTAAAATTTAATTTTGGCTGATTGAGAAACAAACACCCTTACTTTGGTGGGGTTCATGAGTGAGAATTTCCCATAATGATCCAGTAAAAGACCAAAGCAGAAGTTTGAAAAACAGCTGATTTCTCATAACAGACTAAATATGACTCCTGACCATGTGCCAGCTGCTGTTCACACTGGTGATGGACTACATTAGCAAACAGGTCAGCAGAGACAGAACAACAAAGTTGCTGTATGCAGACAGTATGGCATTACAAGCAGACTCTGAAGAACTTCAGCAAATGATAGTGGAATGGGATGCAAACCTTAATTCACACAGTATGAAACTGACTACAGACAATGCAGTTGTCTTCGAAACAAATGAGGGAAATCTGAAGAAGCTGAAAATTGAGATAGAAGGGAAAATAGTGGATCAGGTTAACAGCTTCAAATATCTGGGGGGGGGGGGGGGTGAAGAGAAGGGAATTCTGAATGAGCTGGTCAAAGCTAGACCCAGAAGGGCTGCAGCCATCTGGCACAGTGTGTTAGGGTATTGTATGACAGAAGAATGCCAAAGAACCTGAAAAATAACGTACAAAACAGCAATAACCAATACTATTCTATGGTACAGAAACCTTGGCAATGAAGACAGAGGAGTTGAGCAAGACAGAGATGATGGAGATGGAGTGTTTGAGATAAACTTTAGGATGCACATGGTGTGACAGATAAAGAAATGAGGACATTGGAGCAGATGATCAAGTAGCACTATTTGCACAGAAGGTCAAGGAAACCAGATTATGGTATTTCAAGTACCTGTGCAGGAGGGTAGATTACAATCTGGTTAAGAAGATTTGGGGCAAACAGGAAGAAGAAAAGAGGAAAACAGGACATCCAGCAAAGAAGTGAATGGATTTTGTGAGTGAAGACTTGTGACAGTCAGGCATGACTGGTGAAGACTGGGACTGAATCGAAGGAGTTGGTGACAATTGACACAATACCCCAACCCCACATAGAAAATGGGAAAATGAGAGTTGATGATAGTGAAGATGAGTGTGACAGTGGAGGCAAGGCTGGTAAAAGATATTTCTGGGAAGGTTTCTACTGAAACTTTACCACAGGAAAAATGTTGCCTGGATTTCAATGATTAAGGAGAGGTTGGATAGTTTTATAATATTGCTGAATAAACGGGACACATGAAGAATGTCATCATAATTAGTGATAGACTCATGACAATTAGATTACTCATAATCTCAGCCTATGTCCCACAGCAGGGCTGTAACAGTGAGGAAGAGAGCTCATTTAGACAACATTGCAGGATCTGCAAGATTAAGCAGAACAGCACGAGGTGGTGTTGATAATGTGGGACGTAAATGCACATATCGGGACAGACAGAACTGGACATGAAGAATGTCTGGCTACACATGGGTGGAGCATCAGGAATAAAGAAAGAAGGGGCATTCTAGACTTCTCTCTGGCAAATGGCTAGATGGGGGCCAACACATGTTCAGCAAAACAGACAGTCACAAGATCACATACAAGAGTAATCAACATGCAACTCAGGTAAACTTCCACCTACTAAGGAAACAGCAGTGGGGCAGAATCAGAGATTACAAAGACAGTTCTAGTTAAACAGTTGTCCTACAGCATAAACGACAGGTGGCTGCATCATATCTCTGCTTATTAACACAGATATAGATAACTTCCTGGCATTTGTCCCATACCAACTTGGCTTTGTCAAGGGCAAATCCTGTCACCTTGACCTTGTAAAGTTCTTTAGAAAGGTCAGTGAAGCCATGAACAATGGTTACGTCATCTACACTCTTGTCCTTGTCAAAACCTTCAATACAGGTATTATTGATAAGCCTACAAAAATTAATATAAAGCCATACATTGTCCACAGGACAACTAATTAATTGCCTGAAAAAGCATGTCATGAATGTTGAAGGAGCTTCCTGTGATTGTACAATGTTATCAGAGGTGGCCTGCAGAGATCTACACTGGGCCTTCTGCTGCAAAATGTAGTGTCTTTCTTATTTGTAAGCAAAATTTTACAACCTGCAGTGATATAAATGACAAAACCCTCTAAAATGATAGTGTTACAGGGTCTTGCACACCTGATAACTGACAACCATTTGACAATTATGTCTCCATAACAGTACAGAAGTCCTTTAATCTGCCCTCAACTAATTTCCAGGGGCATCTCCACTAGTGCTAAACAAGTTTTCCCTGTAATTATCCCTCTTAACACCTATAATTGACTATAACACTTTTTCAGTATTTACCTTTCTAAGCATATTGCTCAACTTTAGATGCTAAAGATACATTTATGTCTATTAGTTACTCTGACAGACTTGGGAGCATTCTCTTGTATTGCGTCTCATGCTGATTTTTTGGGATGATCTCTGCCTTGCTGTTTGAGCCATGCAAGTACCTGGCCTATTTGACCTCCTGTACCTCTGTAGAGCTAATCTTTCCTCAAACAGCCACACAAACGATCTAAACCTACATCAAAAATGAATAAGACTTGTTGGTGGAACAGGTATTTAGGCATGTAGCTCAGTGCAATCCACACCTGTGGAACAAACACCTGTTATCTAGCAAACAAAGCAGACTCTGGCTGTTTTCAAAGTTAATCTTGATAACTGGATGGACAGTCATGAAGTCACTACTGGGTCATCCTGCATAGCCCTTCTGCACAATAGTGGAGAACATTAGGGAAAAGACAGTGACGACTATTGAATTACATAGTAATTGATGTGGTTATTTGGCTAATGATTGTTTATCTAGCATCACTTTGTGAACCTGTGCTGTCCTTTATTTTTTATAATCTGACCATTTATTTTGTAATCCCAATGTATGTCATTTTGTCTCATGATGCAATATTTACTGACAGAAAAGGTAAGGTCATTATTTTTACACCAGTTGCATATTTTTGTAGACTATCTCTGAGACCTTTTGCATTACTGAAGCAATCATGTTACCCATTTTCCAATCATCACTACATCTAGCTGCCAATAGGTCATTTCCCACTTTTATATCTTTAAAGAAAAGTCCAAAAAGAAGGGCCATGTGGGAAAACATTCATAACCCTTACTGGGATAGTCAAGTAACTCTCCACACCCTTAATTAATTAATTATATTTTATTTATTTGTCATGTTGTTTAACCAATGAAATATGTATAGAGTGGCATTTAACACCTAATTTTTCAGTTATTTCCTTATGTGGTATGGTGCTTGAGGTTTATTAAGCTCAGTATAAATACCATTCACTGTTATTCCTTCATCAAGTACAGTTGCTGTATCATTAATGCATGCCACAACATGCAAAAGGATAGATCTTCCCAATAAAAAGGAAAAAAGAAAAAAATCTACCATATCTAATAGAAGAATGTCTCCTGTGTCATTTTGTTTAATCTCAGTTATGATATTGCCCATGACATGGTAAACTGATCAAGCTGATGGGTCTAAAATAATTTGGACTGGATGTGACCATCAAACTTTGTGAAATTGTACCAGTACAGTCTGTTGTCACATGTCAAGGATATATCCACAGGCTATCAGTTTATTTAAAACAACTGACAGGTGTTAGTTAGGCTTTCATGATTCTGTATAGGAAACCATGGTCTCATGGAAACTGAGTTTTTTTTATTTTAAATGTAGCAGCAGTTAACATGACTGCAGTTATATAATAGATATTCTCCATTGTCTCTGTGGTACTCTGACATATGTGATTGGTTAAAACTGCCAAATATGATCCTTAATACATCTGTAATTATATTCTAACAATATTTTACATCATTAGACTTTCTACAAAACTAGGCTACATGTGGAAATATATACTTCCAAAAAAACAAGCCCCTATAGCTAGCATAATTCCATGTAAAGTCAGAAAGGATTAGGGCTGTCTTTTAAGACCAAAACTTAAGTCATGTGCCCTCCGCTTAACTGTCCCTACCTCTCTTGAAATAACTTAGACAATTATATATGATCAGTTTTGAAGGCTACAATAACTGCTTTTAGTGCCAAAAAGGATTATGTAAGGATCCCTAGACAGTAGGTGCCAGTAAGCCTGTCATCAGTTAACTTTAGCTACTTAAAGCATTTTATCAGGCTACCATCGGCATCTTCTTCTATATGGCAAAACTACATTATATTTCTTTTATTTTTATTAACTTATTAATAGAGTAAACCATATGAGCCAAAGTGCTTATTCTCTGTGTTAGTCTGAAAACACTGGTTAAGTCATGAACATAAATTCATACATTTGCCCAAATGGAGAATGGCAGAATCAAACTCAGGACTATAAGATGAATCTTGTTAGCAGTTCAGAGATTGCTAAGCAATCGTTGTCAGACCCTAAGAAAATAGGCCTTACTCAGAATTCCACTCATCACTTTGGGTTATCCTGTTGTGGATAATTCCTAAAAGAATGCCTTTAAAGTACTGCTTCAGAGCTGGATCAGATATCCCAGATTAAGCTAATTCAACTTTCTGTGCAGGATGAAAGTTTCTTGCTTTCTCCCTGAGGTAAAAGCTGAAGAAATAATTTTCCGAGTTCTCTACACTGTCATAGTAGCCTGGTTATCTTGCAAGCTGTTTCATTTGTGGACCCCTACCTCTCTGTTTCTTCCCTTCAGTATTAATACATTTCCTGATTTTATTCATGCCTTCTGCCAACACCCCAAACATAGCTAAATGGCATATGCCTCGGGTACATCACATATATTCATGCTATGGCATGTTATATCAATAACGTTGATGCAGCCCTATAGGCATTTTTATGATTCAGACACATGTCTACTTGTATTTCTGTTCTGTAGTTTATATGACATAAAAATATTGCAGTATAAAAGTAATGCTTGGAATTGTCCTTAAAAGTTTCAGATACATTTACAATACTTTCTGTGATTGTCATTTACCACTGCTTAGAATGAACATTACCTGTATATTTCTTTATTAAGAGTTTTAAAATGAGATTAACAAAATGGAAGAAACAAAAACTCCTACCATTGCTTGGAAATCCACCTGTGCCTCTACAAGTGCTTTGGAAATTTGTGCTGCCTGCTGGAAATGTACATTGTCTGCAGAAAGTAATAAAATATTAAGAGTATGTGAAAAATTGCAAAAAAGGCTTTCCATCTCAAGCATAATACAGTCATCACTAAGTACACATCAAACCATTTATGAATGTACAATGCACCACATCTCTTCTATTGACCTAGCTTATCAAGATGTTAAAAAAATATTTAATGTTTTACACTTAACTGCTACCTCCTTTTCAGTGTTTGTTTTGTGGAGTATGCTGTGACTTAAAATGTATTACTTTGATGTGTCAGACGTAGCACTCACCATCTGCTGTTCCATGGATAAGGAGGTAATCAACCATTCTGAAATTCTGAGCTCTAGACATCACTGTTGAATTCTAGGGAAGAAAATACGTGTTAATTATGACACAGGAACTCATCAAGTTATATAGTGTCTTCTATGCAAACACTGTGAGGCCACTGATAACATTTCCACAGGAAGTCTTTCACTTTCATGCCTCATGATGAATAATCAGATTGGCAGACCATTCTCTCTCTCTCTCTCTCTCTCTCTCTCTATTTTAGATCTGTCCTCTGCAGTTGGGAACTGTAGTGTAATTATCATTAAAAAATATAACCCCCAAAAATAACAATAATAAAGCAAACTATAGATAGATATCGTTGTCCCATTCGATTCTCAGCTAGAGCGTCTTCTGCGAGCAGGCATGCGTGAATGGGCATGCCTTCATTGAAGGTTGTGCGTTAGGCTGGTAACTCGGCACGTAAAAATCCACTACCAAACATTAGCAGACCGGAGTTCCGTTGTGGCGACCCTTAACCGGGATAAGCCGAAAGACACAACATAGATAGATATATTGATATATCCCTATTGATATAGATATTAATATAGATATAAATATAGATATAGGCATATTGAATGAAACATCTAAATATTAACATTTACAAAGTCAGCAACAAAATTTTTACTTTGTAAATGTCAGCAAGCTATAACGCACACACTCATCGACAATCTTGGTGTATGCAAAACTTCAGATTAAGAAAATTAAATTAAAACATCATTTTTTGCAGAGTGCAAGCCTCCCTGTAGTCCCCCACACCTCCATCTAATTATTTAGACTAACTTTGAGATTGCACAATCTTGGGGAAAGGGAATATTTCCCTACCCTGAAAACTGTGTGATCTCGCACAACTGTCACTCATCTGTTTAGCCGACCAAATTTTGCCAGCTAAACAGATGTTCAACAAAGGTGGACTCAACAAATTTTAGTCAACCTATACATATATAGATTGATTTATGTGTGTCTGCTTGTGTGTGTACGTGTGTGTGTCTACAGTATACATCTATATAACTATATACATATAAATTCCAAAGGGTAAAATGCTCACACAGACAAAAATATTCAGTAAAAATGAGAAGAAAAACTCAGCCAAGCCAGACTTTTCACTGTGTAACTCCTTTAACCTCCTGTAATGGGAAACATGCAAATGACCCCTTTAAGACATACCAGTGTTTCAGCTACATGGCTTCTGAACCCACTTGACTTTTTATGCTTTAAATCTTTATGGGTACATTCAGGCCAATAAAGCCAAGCCACACCAGCTGTAGACATGCATATTTCAGCCTTTTTAGTGACCTCATCACTGCAGTATAATTGGATTATTTGTCTGTGCCTTAAAAATACAGAGCTTAAACAAGTCTGATGTCCACAAACATTAAGGTGAATGCAAAATATCTCAACTGACATCCAAATCAAAGGCCTCCAATACATAAAATGTAACTTATTTTATATATATATATATATATATATATATATATATATATATATATATATATATATATATATATATATATAATAAGTTACATTAATCGGTGCTGTAGCATTAGCTGTTGCCTGCTCACAGCAGGTTCTCCCGTTCGATTCTCGGCTGGAGTGCAGAGAGTGCCTTCTGCGTGGAGTCTGCATGTCCTCCCCGTGGTTGGATGGGCGTTCGAAAGACATGCGTAAATGGGTGTGCCTTTGTTGAAGGGTGGACATCGAGCTGGCACCTCGGCGTTCATGAAAAATCTACTGCCAATCATTAGTGGACCGGAGTTCCGTTGTGGCGACCCCTAACTGGAAAAAGCCGAAAGACAAACAACAACATATATATATATATATATATATATATATATATATATAGAGAGAGAGAGAGAGAGAGAGATACACACATCTTACTGAGGGCTACAACAATTCACCTCAGAGCTCTGATGCATTTTATTAACTTTCAAAGCAGCTGAGCAATTTGCTGCCAATCAAATACCACCATAGACACAGCCAATCAAATACCAACATAGACCTAGCTTACTCAAAAGAGCAAAATAATTAAATTCACTATTAAAATATGGCAAGTAAATCCACATGGACTGAAAACAAAATTTGCCAGTTTACATTTTATTTGCCTGCAGCTACAGCTTAAGCCACCATTAATATATTACAGAGGATTTACTTGTCTTAGATTTTCCAGTGCTTCCCGGCAGACATCTGAATATACATCAATACTGAATGCGGACGAGAACACCCCATGCAAACAGACAGCCAAACAGACACATGCACACACTCCTTTAGATAGCAATAAAAAATCATATGATCTGGATAATTGTAGACCTATCGGCCTTACAAGCCTCATCTACATGCAAAGCCATGAGATGCATTATAACTAACCTTAAAAACTGTGATATCAACAATCTTGTTAGACCTGACAGACAAAAGTTTAGCTTTGTGAATGGTGGATCCTGTCTATATAATCTGATAATTTTCTTCAAAAGGATTACAGAAGATGTAGACTGTGGTCATGCAATGCATACAGTGTATCTTGACTTGGCCAAGGCCTTTGACACCTTTCCCCATGCTAGCATCATACAAAAGCTAAATGCTTTACAAAAATGACCCACATGTGGTAAGATGATAAATGAACTGGCTGAAAAAAGTACCCGTACAGTGCGAGTTGCAGTTGCTCCATCAGAAAGAACAAAAATGACTACCAGTGACTTTCAGGACTCTGGCAGGGGATCTATTTCAGTTGATCAACGAACAACACTGGTAAAACTCACATGGTCGGGACCACATGATCAAAAATGCAGTTTGTTGATCAATGTAAACAACACAAAGATAATGTTTTTCCCCCTGCCCTCCCTCACACTCCCTGAATTTTATATATACCAACTCCGAGACTGCTGTAGTGGGGAAAAGGGTACATTCCCCAACCCCACTGTACCTCAATCTTATTCAAAACAGTCGATGAACTGTATTGTCAATCATGTGAGGTTTGACAATTTTGTTCATTGACTAAGTAACATAAACCCGTACTGAGACCTCTCCTTGGTATTCTCTTCTCAGATCTCAAACAAAGGATTACCTCTGGCTAACAAAGTGCAGATGGCTGCAAACTGGGAGTTGTTATGAAGTTACCCTCTGATATCCAAACCCTCCAGACAATGTATTTTCAGTTTTGGTAGACAACCCACAGCATCAATCATGTTAATTATTGAATATAATGCCCCCTTTCAGATCAATCTCACTAAACATATCAAACAATTAGAAAGGCCCTATAGGTGCCTAACAAAAAGATCACAGGCCTAACGTTCCTGAGCTATCTAGAGATGCTAAAGCTCTATTACTTCATTCAGTGTTTTACAAACTTTTGATTGGTGATCTCTGTCTCACTTACCACAGTATTAGAGCTCTGACTGTCCTGACAGTCCTGGACCTTTTGTTTCTATGTAAGTCCAATATATCCACCAGTACAAGAAATGGGGCCTAAATCTTCAACAACAAATAAATAAAACATGGTGGATGGACAGGTTTATAACCAATTGCCTCCCTTACCTCTGGATGTTCAGCAATACAGTTTGCTCTCTTCCTTTAAATGTAAACTGGATGACTGCATGGGCCACCACAAATTTACTTCAGCACTGAATGGCATGGCCCTCTTGAGGAAAACAGGTCCAGCCTGAGGGAGGGTACTGGCAGGGTGAGAATGGTCATGAGACTTGATTCATGGGTAAGTTCTAGTCTAGCTGCCTTTGTGGACCATTTTATGCCTAGCCAATTTACCTTTCAAAGTTGAGAATGAAACCCTGTACCTTGTATCTGTGAGATAAACACTAACCATTATGATAACTCCCAACCCCCTCTAAGGCAAATGAAGGGCAAGGGAACCAGTCCCAGGGCCATAGGAACTTTCGGTCATAGCCTTGACCATCTGTACAAACTGCCGCATTGCGAGATCTAGTAATGTATATGTGTTAAATATTTTAGGGATAAGACCCATTACATTTACCTCTATAAGCTGGTTATCCAGTAATACCCATTTTGTTGTGCACTGTATTATTTTACTACTACTACGACTGACATCCAGTGTACTGACATGTTTTATGTTAATCTGCATAATTTACAAGAACTCAGAAAGAAGCATTCCTTTTTCCCCACCATGCCTGTCAATTATTAGCCTTTTTCTTTAGATCTGCTACCCATTTATTCCTTTGTTACACCAGATGCAGCAACCCATATCACCAAATGGGTAAACCCTTGGTTTTTAGCCTTCTGGTGATGTACTCTTAATGACTGGCATTGGTGATGTGAGCTGATGGCAGGAGCAGCCGTCATCAAGGCAGGTATAGCAAGGTGGATTTTTTCTCTCCTGCCACTAATGTTTGTAGCAGCATCTTCCTGATGAGTGTGGACCTCCCATAATACCTCTAAGTACTCCATGTTTGCTTCTGAACATGGTCCAGATTACAGCCAGTACCTGACAATGAAACATGGAGGGTGTGACCTTCTCCATCCAGTACTGCTACATCATGCAACACCTATTACTGGGTTTCAGTCAGGTAGTGGGTTGGGCTGCTTCCCTCTACCTTGGATGGGTGAGCTGGCAGTGGTCTCTCACTCATAACATTCTCAAAATGCCTCTCCAACACTAAGGCCACGTATCAGACTTAGGTTGTTTGGATCAGTCTGGGCTTTTTCTCTGTGTTTACAGTTGACTAGAAACAAGTATTTTAGGAGAAGAGTTTTTGTGAACAACTTCTTGTTCTTTTAAAATTAGTGGCTCCCCTTTATCTTCTTAACTGCTCAGTGCATCCTGCAAGTCTTAGAACATTAATCACTTTTTTCCATCTTACTTTTAAAATCTGAACAATATGCGACAAGCCTACATTCTGATTCTCAGTAATCATCTTAGGATTAATGCTTCTGTCTTGCTTGTAGTGAGAGAAGGAGCAGAGGGCCATTTATTCCAGACTGCCTCTGATTGGGCATTGTGCACGTGTGTGTGTGAGGGAGGGTTGACGTGGTTGGTCTCATTGCTATATAGGACATCTACCAGAAAGCAACAACAAGCTTGCAGACACAGGCAACATCTGTGATAAGACTTATCACAAAAGAACCAGTAATCTGTTTCTCATTTTGGGATTAGTGCTAGTTTTTTGTTGTTTTTTTTTCTGACAAGAGAAGAAGCACTGGGACATTGGTTCAGTTAGCACACTGGGCTGGTGTTATGCACCAGCGTCCCACATCTCAGCTCAAGCGAAAAATAAAAGCACTTCAGTATAATAAGCCAAAAGTGGAGGATGTTTTGTGTCGGTGGATAAGCGGATAACAGTGTCTAGTGTGCAGTCATCAACAAACTTGGTCAATCACACTTACGGGATGGGCCAGGAGAGAAAAAAAAATCCCCCTGCTATAGCTGCCTTGATGACGGCTGCTCCTGCAGTTAGCTGTCATCACCAATGCCAGTCATTAAGAGTGTATCAGCAGAAGGCTAACCTCCATAAAGAAAAAAAGGATTCATCCATTCGGTGATATGGGGTGCTGCATCTGGTGTAACAAAAGTGATTGGCTTATTACACTTAGATTTATGACCCCCCAGTGGGGGGGGGGATGTTCCTTCTACTAGCACACCAAGGAGGCCAGATTCATGACACACACACACAGCCCTTCTTTAGGCCCAGACATTCAGGTCCTGTTTCTGTGCCCCACCCCCAACCCCAACCCTTCTTTAACATATTTTATTTAAGAAAAAGCATTTCTTTTTTTTAAACTGCAGCAAACAGCTGCTACAATTATACCTGTCTGCACAGAGCACTACAATGTTCAGTGTTTAGTTAAAAAAAGGTTACAAGGTTGTGGACAGTAGTCATTATGTGCTTATCCGTGCTTACCTTCCTGCATGGAGTGCATCAGTGCTAATGTTTTAGTTAAAAAATAAATAAATAATTGGGCTACAAATATAGCAAACAGTTGCTACAGTTTATACCCTACCTGCGCAGAGCACTACAATGCTCAGGTTTTACTTAAAAAAAAAAGGTTACAGGGTTGTAGACGGTAGTCATTCTGTGCTTATCTGAACCTGGCCAAGGTTTTGATACTATCCCTCATGCTGGTATTATTGAAAAATTAGACAAGCATAAAGTAAACCCCAATATTTCCCACTTCATTACAAATCAGCTCTCCAACAGATCCCATGTTGTGAAAGTTGCTGGCACCTTTTCTGAATGTAACATTGGAACTAGTGGGGTGCCACAGGTATCAGCTCTGAGCACTCTCTGAATGTAATATTGGAACTAGTGGGGTGCCACAGGGATCACCTCTGGGCACTCTCCTGTCTAGTATATATTATGTAGACATCTAACCACATCCCAGAAGTGTGGCTGACCAAGTTTGTTGATGACTGCAAACTACGCACTGTTATCCTCTCATCCACTGACACAAAACATCCCCAGCAAGCACTAGAATATACACATATATGGTGTATCAAAAACAGTTGTAAAAATCCATGCAATCCATCCAATGTTACGTTCAGAAAAGGTGCCAGCAACTTTCACAACCTGGGATCTGTTGGAGAGCTGATTTGTAATGAAGTGGGAAATATTGGGGTTTACTTTATGCTTGTCTAATTTTTCAATAATACCAGCATGAGGGATAGTATCAAAACCTTGGCCAGGTTCAGATACGCACACAATGACTACCGTCTACAACCCTGTAACTTTTTTTTTTTTTTTTTTTAAGTAAAACCTGAGCATTGTAGTGCTGGAAAGGCCCCAGAGATTTCTAACCAAGAAAATTAAAATGTTTAAATTCTACCCTGACAGATTTACATGACTATAATTCTACTTAGTAGCCAACAGATAGCTGCAAGGTGAGCACTGTCATGCTTTTCGAGCCATGAAAGACACAGTCCTATTTGACAACCACTTCTTTGCAAAACCAGTAGCGCTACAAACATCCATAATAAGGACTTAAATCTATACCAACAATTAAATAAGACTCAGTGGAGAGCTAGTTTCCTAACTCAACATATTCCAAACCAATGGAATAATTTACCACTATAGGTCAAACAAACTACTACTTTTGAATATCTGTCAGGTTAGTCTTGATGACTGGATGGGTAGACACATTTATACCTGGATTATAATATATGGCCCTGCTCATTTTAGAAGTTAAGAACTATTAAATGTTTGGAAAGAGTGGCAAGAACTTTTAAGTTTGTCTGAGTAAAGCCGTACATGGTTAAGCATCTTATGGTAACAGTGATGACTTGTCTAGTATGTTCCAGTGTTCTGTGTATGCCTCATATCACCCAGATGTACTTGGCTAGCATAAATAAGCTCTAAACTATATAACACACTTTCCCTTTCTTTCCCATCTCTCTCTGGTTATCTTTTCTAACATAAAAGGGGCCCTTTGCAGTATATCTCTCAACTACAAAGATTTTTGCAGACTGTCCAGATTTTTTGCCTCATATTTTTGGAGTGTTTCTCATAAAACTGTGGTTTTCTGATAAATCACTAGCAAATCACTGATGACTGAAGTCAGAAAATAAAGACAGAATTTTGAGTTTCAGACTTCATACCCTTCAGAAAGTTCATGCTAATGCAAAACCTGCTATTCTATCAACTTTCTAAGTTTGTAAGAGCAATATTTAAAAATTGTCCCTATTTTTGGGTCTTTGCCCCCCCGTTATTTATGGCTTTGTTCAGATTACTTGCTCTAAGAGGTTGAGAGGTACTGGCCTTGTAGTCACTAAATTCCTTCCCTTATTTAAGCAGGAATGCCTTATTAATTTAACATTGTTGACCCAAAAATTCAAAAGGCTACACCCTTTTAGAGTGGAGACCATAGAAGCCAAGCATATTTGCTAAAAAGAAATATACGAGTCAAGAATTAATTCTCCTACCATACGCCTTTTAGGGCATTACTGTTATAGATGAAGGTATCATCAGGTTTAAATTATCATGTGAGGTGACTATGAATAATTTAAGGAAGTTAATTTTATTTTGAAGTTATAGCCTTACTGAAGGCCATAACCCCACAAGTAGTAATTTTTGTGAGGTATGTCACATTAAAATAAAAATCACGCATTTATTCAGTGGTTGGAGACTGTGTAGAAGCCCTCTTACTCTGAATGAATATTATGGAAATTGTAGACATAGCTAAATAAAGAGACCATATGAAAGAATGAAAGAAAGACGTATTATGGTATTTGGGAAAAGCACAGAAACAGGAATCCAAAATAAATGAAATGATGAGGGAAGGAAAAATAGTCAGTGGTACAGAGATCAGAAAGGCATTCTCAAGGAATTATTCTCATTTGATTTTGAATAAAAGGTAACAGAAATAGAATACATACATGAGAATGGAATGTGTGTGAGCACAAAAGCATTTGGACTGTCAAAGTAATAAACACATGGAGGGTAGGAAAGAAATGACTCCAAGACTTCAGAAAGGAAAAGTCCCATCATTTAGACTGACTATCCTCACTACTTTTTGTAGAGATAGTTAATCTGCTTGCCCATCTATGCTGAAGTCTACTTTCTACCTGTTGTCAAGTGGATACTATGAGAATCAAACCCAAAGATACACGAGGAAGCTCATGAGTAACTCATAAGGTTAATCCATTGTGCTAAACTGTCAGACAGCCCTCACAAAGCTAGTACTAGGCTAGCTGCCCTTAAGGTCCATTTTAAGCCTAGACAATTTCCCTCAAAGGTTGTATGTTGTACATGGAAGGCAAACACCTTTGCCACTATGCCAGCCCCCAACCCCATGTACAGACTTCTTGAACTGGTCAAGAATTGAACCTGAATCAACTGCTTGGAAGGAAGCAATGCTCACCACTATACCTACAATGCTACCTAGTGGATTACTGCTAGAATAGGACTATATCACAAAATATGGACCAAAGTTTTTTTTGGGAATTACAAATCAATTAATCTGACAGCTGCAGCAGTAAATATCACATGAATGATCTAGACTGCAAGTCTGATCATTTCTTGGGCATAATGATATCTGAAAAAATAAAAAACAGCTTGGCGTCACTGTCAGAATATAATGTCAGATAAATATGGCACAATTTTCTGATTATCTGACAGAGCAATCGATCAAGTTGAAATAGGTTGTTCTAATACATTAGAACTTTAGTAACCAATTTAACTGCATCCCACACAGTAACGTATGATGCTGAGAGGTGTGGGAGTTTGGCAGCTTAGGGATTTTTGTTCACAGAGAGAGTTGCTTCTAGGTAAGTGCCACAGGATGAGCCCCAGGAGCCTTTGCTCTTCATCTTGTCTGTATCTGACATAACATGGGCTGATACAAATAGACTTAGCCCATTTTTAGACACCAGACACACAAGGGCTTCATTAGCTGATGAAGAAATGGAAAGGGTAGCTTAACAACAGGCTGTAAAAGTGAAACCGAATGCACTAAAACTCAGCAGATCCTCTACCGTAATAGCACATGGTGTCCCTTAACATTAGTGGAATGTAAAAGGGATATCTTTGGAAGGAAGCTTTTATGGTAGCAATACGTACAGCTACAACATATGGATAATCAAACTGATAAAACTTTGCTCCACCTGGAAGTAGTGGTAGGCTGGGACCCCCAGAAATCCATAACTAACATCCTTCCTTTCCAAGCTACACAAAGCCCTGGATCACTAGTGAGGAAATCTTTAATCATGACGGATTGAAACTGATAGAGAATCTAGGCAGCCACATAGATCCAAATGGCTAGAGAAGATGTGCTCAATTTTCAGTAATCGGAAGCCCTATACACCCCTTATTATTCACGCATGTGTAAAATATTCATTTTTGGCACTTCCTTCAGGAAAGGTAAGGAACACTAAGGATGCAATATGCTTGTGATGTGGTGAAACAGATGCCAGTAATCTACACATGCTATAGAATTGCCCTGCATTTCAGAAGGGTTGGTTGAAAGCACATGAGGCTGCCTCTTGCGTTCTCAGGAAACCTATCTACGAATTGCTCAATAATTTGATTTGGGTTTTGGGCATGATGTAGTAGGTAACAGAGTTCACTGTCACCAAAAAGAGATGGCGTCTTTGTCTGTTGTCCACCATATTCACAATTATTTTTAGATATCAGAAATTTGCAACAGAAAGCATTGTAAAAAACAGAACTGCTATAGTAATAGACTATGCAGCATGCTGTGAAAATGTCTAACAAACCTCTTTGTCCATAGCTATTATAAACTTCTTAATACTTGTCATGGTATTTATACTTAAAATTGAATAAACCTTACTACATGTAGGCCAACAGTCTTCACTTGCACTCACTGATTAATGTCCTTTTCACATGTGGATCAGTACATCTATTTCCTGGTGGTACCTCAGGACCAGAGCAGGACTATGTGTGCCTCTTATAGACAAGCACATTTCCCTGAGATACGTGGTGCAATAGATTGCACCCATGTTGCAATTAGTGCCCCAGTGGGTCCAGAGAGTAAAGATTAGCACAATAGGAAGGGCTACAATTCCATCGGTCATGCCAGTAGTGTGTGATGCCTGGGGGTGCATCACCGCTGTTTCTGCCCATCATACTGGCAGTGCTCAGGATACACATACCTGGCTCACTAGCTCACTCGCTCGCCTCTTTCTGCATGGAAGGATGGTCATCTTTTTGGTAAGTAGGAACATATTCTTTTCTCTTTTTTACTGTATTTAAGTCGTTATGCATGATAAAATATATTGCTGAATACTAAATCAGGTTTCCTTTGTTTTGCCCCATCTCTGTCTCTCTCTCTCTCTCTATTTTTTTGTCTTGTTTTTCAGGTGAAGTTGGATATACACCTGAGCCATGGCTGATTACAGCAGTAAGAAATCTAAGTGGAGCTGCAGACGAGACCTATAACACATCCTTTTCCCAGACCTATATTGTCATTGAAAGAGTCTTCAGCCTCCTGAAGAACCATTTCAGGTACCTAGATGAGTCTGGAGGTGCCTTCCAGTATGACCCAGGTTGAACGTGCAGGATATTTATAACATTTTTTTATTCTGCACAACATGATCATGTGCCGGTTTGGTGATGACATGACCCATGCTATCACTGCAGCTCCCAGATCCAGCCTCACTATGATGAATGATGACCAGCCAGCAGCAGTAGTAAGGGACTCCATGTGGCGGTCTCCTACGGCATATGGCTGTGCAGGTAAAGTTGTGGCATCTAGTCCAGGAGTATGGACCATGGCATTCAGGTTAGCATTTAATTTCTTGTAAAAAAACTTAAGAGTATAATTGATGCATTCAGTTGTATCTGTGGGCTGTGCTGTGTGGTGCATGGATTGCTGTCACTGCTCATCAGATGTTCTGTCTCAGCTTAATTTCTTTATATTAGAACATTTAATACTCTTCTGTTGAGTACTGATGTCATGCTGAGTGCTCACTGAGTCCTGATCAGTGATGTCGTAAGGTATCATATAAGGAATAAATCACAGCTTTCTGTGTTTTCATGAATACATTCTGTCACAGTGGTTTATCTAATTATACATGTACTGATGAAGCAGAGTGATCAAATAAAGCCAGCCGTGGGTAAATCCTGATATATTCACACACAGCAGTGGATTATTACTGTTATACAATGACATTATTTAAGAAAGAAATTGATGCAGTGCTCCTTATATTCCTTTATACTTATGTTCCCAGGCTTGCACAGTACATCAATATGGTGCAGGAGAATAAATGGAGAAGAAAGAAGTTTGTTGTTTTTTTTTGAGATTTTGAAAGGAACAATACAGAAATACAATGAAAATCGGGTATGTTTCTGATTCTTTCATTTTTGCAGAATGTACCAGATAGTTCTGTTGCTCAGCATATACTGATAGAACGTCTGGCTGCTCATTGGTACTTCAGTAACCCAACTTTTTTCTGTTGGTATATTTGATTTACAATGGGCACGCTGATTAGGTTGTTCGATCAGTGTGTTCGTTTTCAAACGGTAATGAGCAGTCTTTGTATCATTTTTATTTTGTCATACATAGTAATTTCTGATTTAAGATACATAAAAATGTCATCATTTGTGTAGTAGTGAGGGTAAAATGGTAACACTGATTATATGGCAGGATACTTATTTTAATCTCTATTATTTTTTCCTCAAATATTTCTGTGTATTAATACTTTTATGTTGTAGGTAACTGCCAACTGTTACAATGGTAATGAATAGTGAATTGCTGTTAATGACTGCAATGTCATATTATGTCGGGTTGATATCTTCTACCTTTGAATAATATGCGTACATTTGCAAAGTCTGTCTCAAATTCCCATTTTTTTATGTATATCATTCCCCTTCAACTTGAACATTTAGATGTCACATTGTAACTAACAAATGTGTCAGACTTGAATCACAGCAGATCAGGAACAAATGAGTCATACACATCTAAAGGTACGCGAGGGGATACTGCAGGTGACTTTGATGGAGGGCTATAATGAGAAGTCTGATGTCGTACACATCTAAAGGTACGCGAAGGGATACTGCAGGTGACTTTGAAGGAGGGCTATAATGAGAAGTCTGATGTCGAACACATCTAAAGGTACGGAAAGGGATACTGCAGGTGACTTTGGAGAAGGGCTATAATGAGAAGTCTGATGTCGTACATATCTAAAGGTACGCGAGAGGATACTGCAGGTGACTTTGAAGAAGGGCTATAATGAGAAGTCTGATATCGTACACATCTAAACGTATGCGAGAGGATACTGCAGGTGACTTTGAAGAAGGGCTATAATGAGAAGTCGTATGTCGTACACATCTAAAGGTACGCGAGGGGATACTGCAGGTGACTTTGAAGAAGGGCTATAATGAGAAGTCGTATGTCGTACACATCTAAAGGTACGCGAGGGGATACTGCAGGTGACTTTGAAGAAGGGCTATAATGAGAAGTCTGATGTCGAACACATCTAAAGGTACGCGAGGGGATACTGCAGGTGACTTTGAAGAAGGGCTATAATGCGAATTCTGATGTCGTACACATCTAAAGGTACATGAGAGGATACTGCAGGTGACTTTTAAGAAGGGCTATAATGAGAAGTCTGATGTCATACACATCTAAAGGTACGCGAGGGGATACTGCAGGTGACTTTGAAGAAAGGCTATAATGAGAAGTCTGATGTCGAACACATCTAAAGGTACGCGAGGGGATACTGCAGGTGACTTTGAAGAAGGGCTATAATGAGAAGTCTGATGTCGTACACATCTAAAGGTACGCGAGAGGATACTGCAGGTGACTTTGAAGAAGGGCTATAATGAATAGTCTGATGTCAAACACATCTAAAAGTACACGAGGGGATACTGCAGGTGACTTTGAAGAAGAGCTATAATGAGGTCTGATGTTGTACACATCTAAAGGTACGTGAGGGGATACTGCAGGTGACTTTGAAGAAAGGCTATAATGAGAAGTCTGATGTCGAACACATCTAAAGGTACGCGAAGGGATACTGCAGGTGACTTTGAAGAAGGGCTATAATGAGAAGTCTGATGTCATCACCTATTTGATGCAGATGATCCTGCATACACTGATCTGACAGTGCTGCTTTTCTATGATCGGGACATTGACTGAGAGGTTCTTGTACAAGTAGATGAACGGTGATGCGACCTGCATGATATCTGCTATGCTTTTCCCCCCTGACTAGTTATATTACTATTCTAAGAACTAATTGTATTGTCATGTGATCTCCCACCATGTCTCTGTACATTACCTCGACCACCTCTTCCTCTTCCAGGAGTGAGTCTTGTTTGAGTCTGGTCAGTCCTACCTAGTGCATGAATGGAGACAGCCATGGATTTTTTGGTGTGTCACCATACTATACATCAGTGTGACTATAGCATTATCCCTACTCTATATCTTTTCAAAATACTGCTGGAAATCTTCACTCAGACTCTGGAGAACTCTGGCTATTTCTGGCTGACTTTCTGTGGTAGTACTCTGAGCCATAACAATGTCATGGTGCATTTCTTGCTGGGCAATTAATGCTCTTCATGTTTCCAGGGGTAGTTGTAACAAATGTCTATGGCTGAACCCCCCCCCCCACATGAAGGTGTCACTGTGGACACTGTTATTCTTGCAGTGTTGCTTTGGGTTTGGAAGTGATAGTGTTGAGATGCATAAGTTCTTCTGCTGTACTACAGTGAGGGTAATGTCAGCATGTGCTTGACTTTGTGATGGCACTATCACTTCCTGCAGAGTTATAAACATGTGACTTTGTGATGCACCATCATTTCCTGCAGAGTTAGCAACATGTGACTTTGTGATGCACTGTCACTTCCTGCAGTGATAACATGTGACTTTGTGATGCACTGTCACTTCCTGCAGAGTTAGTAACATGTAACTTTGTGATGCACTGTCACTTCCTGCAGAAATAATAACATGTGACTTTGTGATGCACTGTCACTTCCTGCCAATGTTACTAACATGTTGTACTGTGTGAGATCCATCAGGGTTGCCAGACGTCCCTATTTGGGTGGGACTGTCCCAGGATCAGCAGCCTGATCCCGAGTCCCGCACTGCTGGTTTAAATCCAGGGCAGCCTCCGCTTTATTTTTTTGATTGGCCCAGATAGCATACGGGCCAATCAAAAATCGCTAAACACGGAGCTTCTTGTGTTTAATGCGGAACATTGCAGTTCCACATTAAACAGAAGTATCTCCGTGTTTAACGATTTTTGATTAGCCCGTATATGGGCCAATCAAAAAATCGCAAAACAGAACTACTTCTGTTTAATGCAGAACTGCGATGTTCCACATTAAACAGAAGTAGCTCCATGTTTAGCGATTTTTGATTGGCCTGTATACCAGTATACGGGCCAATCAAAATATTGCAAAACAGAGCTACTTCTGTTTACTGCGGAACTGCGATGTTTCACATTAAACAGAAGTAGCTCCGTGTTTATTTTTGATTGGCCCCACGTGCTGTGAAAGACCTTGTTTGTCCCTACCTGGCCAGTCGGAAATCTGGCAACCCTGCCTGCCATTAAACTTGGGGACTGAGTGTCACTTTCCTCGGGTTGCCTCATAAAAATAACTGTTTTCATCATCATTATTATCACCAACAGCCTGTTTTTTGCTGACATCCCCCAAGTGGTTAGTTATAGTCGAACTGTTTATTTCTGATGCTGACTCTGTAAAAATGATTTGAAAACGTTACTATCAATTAAATATCACACAGTACTGTGTGGTTACAAAGGAGGTGTGGAGGACACTAACCATGCACGTTGCCTACACTGACATTCTGTGCTGATGTAGAACACTGACCTAATAATAGCTAGTTGCCATGTGTTTATTTTTTCTTGTCAGCATTCAATTCTCTTCAGCAATATATATGTTACTGTTTTTAAACCAATCATTACACATTACACAGGCACTGAGGTCATTGGACCACAATTACCAATATGACTCATAGTCCATGTGGGAGTAAATTACCTGAAATGTACCTCTCTAGACTATATGAGGAGAGACATCACGGACCCCTCGGAATATGTGTCTCAGGCTGGTATGAGTCTAGCTTTGAGCAGCATTTTACCTTCTCCAAGATGACGCCACAATATGAACAAAAGATGATTGACTTTAAAAATTGGCTTAGTTTCTGATGTCATTTCAAAGGGGTGCAATATTTGTCAGCAAGGAAGGAGATGGTTAGCAGACCATGCTGCTTTGCCAGAAATGGCATGCACCTCTCTCCTCTAGGCTTTCAAATATTAGCTAAAACATTGTCTTTCCCTATAGTGCCTTTTTTAGGCAATGCCATACTGAAAGTACTTCCGACATAGCAAATTAAAACCAAGAAAATCTAAAGGTATTACTGCTCAATGCTAGGAGTCTAAACAAAAAACGCTACTCCCTAGATGCTCTCTTCACCCTAGAGAATGCTGATGTATTTTTGGTCATTTTGACATGGTTTAAAGCCACAGAGAGCACACCAACAGTGCAAGGTTATAATGCCTTCCACACATTTAGGACAGCTACTTCACAGGCAGGGATTAAAGGTGGAGGTGTCTCTGTTTACATCAAAAATAAATATACTTCAAGGCTGGTCAAACAGGACAATGCACTTAAGCTACTCCATGTTCAAATCACCATAAGTAAACCACTTCCTTGCAAGCTATGGGTCCCCCTCTATGACCCAGGAAACCCATACTATGTATTTAAACTTATTAGAAACACTAACCATCCAACCCAATATCATATTCATGGGTGACTCTAATTACTCCACTATTAACTGGGAATCATATACGACACCAAAAGTACATGCACAGAGATTCCTGGATTTTGTAAACACAAACTCTCTGGACCAGACAGTCAATACATCAACCAGGGGTGCAACCATACTGGATCTGGTCCTCACTACTATGGGAGACTGCTGCACACCCCCCTACTGTAATGCCTTCCCTGGTAAGGTCAGACCACAAAATGGCCTCCTTTGAAGTAAAAATAAAAAATTGGACCCCCCGGCTGGAATATTCAGGAACTATTCTAAGGCTAACCTCCTGCTGTTGAGTGAGAACCTGGCAAAATATCATGTCTCCATAAACCCTGAGAACACTTCTGCCTATTCATAACTTCACAGAAACACTGTATAAGCATGTTAATAGCTGCACAGAGGCAGCTGTACCTACCAGGAAGAAGTACAGAACTAACTCAAAAAACAAGCCACCCTGGTGGAATCACAAAATCAATCAGCTGTATAACAGGAGGAAGAAAAGCATGGCAAAAGTTAGGAGGTGCAGCACCCATCAGGATAAAAGCACTCTGATCAAACTAAACAAACAACTCAGAGGACAAATGAAGTCTACCAAAGGCAAATTTGAGGTACGTTTGGCGTCCCAGGCCAAGGACAACCACAAAGCATTCTTTAGCTATGTCCACAGCCTCAAAGGCAGTACACAATTGTGTGCACAGCTCATTGTAAATGGAGCCACATATACTGAGCCAGAAGGCATAGCAAACCTCCTAGCTAATAAATTCAGCTTCAACTTTATTCCTCTCTCTCCCTCAACCTTCCGTCAGGAAATATCATCAAATATAACTTCCTACTATCACTAGGGAACAGGTCCTTAATGCTCTCTCTAAGAACAAGAACACTGCATCAATGGGCCCAGACAATGCCCCAGGATGCCTTCTAAATAGCATGAAACATCACCTGTCGGGGCTTCTGGAATTACTATATAACTGTAGCCTCCAATCAGGCTTCGTACCTCATGAATGGAGAAAGGTAACAGTCATCCCTCTGCACAAAGGTGTGCCATCTACAGACCCTGGAAACTACAGACCCATAAGTCTCACTAGTCTTATATGTAAAGCCATGGAAAGAATTATCATGGAGATGATCAACAGAGATATAGTAAACCTCCAGACACTGGACCCAACCCAGTTTGGTTTCATCAAGGGCAGATCATGCTTACTCAACCTGGTGGACTTCTTTGAGAATGTCACCAAAGCAATGGATGAGGGCAAAATCATTCACACTGCCTAGCTTGACCTGGCCAAGGCATTTGACACAATACTTCACTAGGGCATTGTTGACAAACTCACGAGGTCAGATACAAACTCGTATGTCACCTGGTGGATAGCCAACTGGCTCACAGACAGGACCCAGGAAGATAGAACTGAGGAGTCCATCTCTACAAAGAGGCCAGTCACAAGTGGAGTCCCTCAGGGATCAGTCCTTGGACCGCTCCTTTTTGGCATTTACTTCTCAGAAGTCAAGGCCAATGTCAGTGGTCTCTGGTTGATTAAATTTGTAGATGATTGCAAATTAGGAGCTGTCATTGAATCTCACACTGACACAAATGTTCTCCAGGAGGGGCTGCACAGACAGACAACTGGTGTCAGAACCATGGACTAAAACTAAATGCCAAGAAATGCATAATAGTATCCATTGGGAAGTCATCCATCCCGGTTAATTATCATATTGACAACACACCCCTTAGAATTGACCCAGTAGTCAGGAACTTAGGGACATACATAGATAGTAATCTAGCCTTTGAACATCATGTGTCTACAATGGTGAGGAAATCATTCTATGTTGCTCAACTTATAAACACAGGTATGGCATCTAAGGCCAAGGAAGTCATTGTTCCACTGTATTCAGCATTCATCAGACCTATCATTGAGTACAATGCCCCTTTGGTATGTACCTAACCAAGAATATCCAACAACTGGAATGTCCACAGAGATTCCTCACTAAAAGAATACAGGGCATAAGCAATATGTCCTATACAGACCACCTCAAGGCCCTATCCCTGTATTCTGTCTCTTACAGTCTGAGGGGAGATCTATGCCTGACATGCAGAGCATTGTTAGACCCCACTCTGATGGACCTCTTGCATATCAGTAAAAAGCAAACAGCACCAAATTACCCATTCTAAAGACTTAAACCTTGCCTGTGATATAAATAAGTCCTGCTGGAGAGATAGATATGTATCCCAGAGACTACCCTGTCTATGGAACATGCTCCTCATCCATGTGAAGCAGATTTCCTCCCTCACCCAAATCAAGAACAACTTGGACAACTGAATGGGAGACCTGAAATTCATCCCTGGTTTGGCATCTATGTCTCTAATGGGCACCGGTAACCTGTAAATGGTTCACCTTCCAGGCGGTATCAGAACTTGTCAGAGATCTGGGATGCATGACTAGGCTTAAAAAGGTCCTTGTGATCATTAGCCTAGTAAACACCTACGAACCTTCATGAGCAGACAAGTGTTGTTGCTTTTGCTGTTGGTAATACCCAGTATCCATATCACCTCTAATTATTCACGGCCATCTTCATCTGTGCCAAAGTCATCCTCACAGATGGATAGAAGGTATTCTTCACCTAGTGTTAATTGTACCCCTCCCCCCCCAGTAGTGGAGCAGAAAAAAATCACATTCTGCCTGACCTTGTTTATGGCATATCCTACCATATAATTTGGCCTGTTCTTACACTGCTGCTGCACGGTTTCTGCCACTCACTGCATTAATATCATGAACCATTGATTTTAGGCTTCTGTCCTCTCAGCTTGTTTTGGTCCCCCTTTACCAAACAGAAGTGTTTCCTATATCCTAAGTGTTGCCACAAGGACAGAATTTTCTTCATATCTGAAGTTATCCTTTCTCAGCGTTGACCCCTTATTTTGCATCATTACCATATGTTTAAAAAAAACAGGGCTCCAGTAAAATACTAAAAACGTTGTGATGTATTCAGATTCTAAATTGAAAAACATTAGCCAAGTGTGTCTGCCACCCTCTTTGAGAAAATGTGAGGTAACATAAAACCTATAACTATATACATTATGTACACTTCTCACTCCAGCCAAGTAATTCTTGGAGTAGAATCAAATTATTTATCAAATCAACTTTTTACAGATCTATCTTTCCACTGCACTTTGTCAATGTCATGCAATCATAACTCACTTTTCATTCATCAGTGTCAGTCAGAAATGCCCCAGTAAAGACACATGTATGTTTACAATTCTCATTTATACGAGGCAGAGCAAAATTTAATTAGTTTCAAACAGGTACAACACTATCATTTGCGCTGCCACTGTACTGAAATCCCACTTTGAAATTACATAAGTGCAGTGCCCATTTATTACCATCATACCGTCTTAAGTTCATCTCACTAATTTAACACATTTTAAATGCTTCCAATTAAATTATATTTTTGAATTATTTCCTTACGTTAAGAAGTATGCAGTATTCTAATTAATTTGCCACCTAACTTGAATAATGACACATTAATATGGTGATGTTCAACTTTTCCAAGGAAATTAAGGACCATTTACATGTGTTTTGTGGAAGTAAGGCCGGTTTTCATTTATCTCTATGAATTGCAGTAATGGCCACGTGTGTACGGCTCTGTATGGACAAATCTCACACCCTGATATTCATGACCGTGTACCCAGACTGATATAACGTGCTGCTGACAGCTCAAAGTCTGAAGAACTCCTCAGCAGTCCCCAGCTTGCTGTGGTAATGTGCGAATAGCCTCAGACAAGCTGAAATTAGAAAATATATAGAAAGAAAAAATGGAGTCATCTTAATCACTGTTTGCCCCAAAAGGAAGTGTAATCTTGCCCATCTAGCATCATCTGTCAGTCATACCTTAATGCCTAAAACAACTGAATATGTTATAAAATTTTCACTTAATATACCAAATAACAGCCCTCTCTCAAAGTGCACTGCTGCTGGACTGCATGAGTTATGTATAAATCACATATGGGTGTAATACTACAACAAAGGCACCACATGAACAGACCAGCACTAGTTGCAACTGGAAATCATATACATAAGAATGACTGAAAAAATATTGCATTTTTATCCAACATGTAAGTGAAATGGGACTGGTTTCCTTTAAGAAAAAAATTTATGTGATATAGCATTTTTGGTTAAACCAAACTTGCCAGTAATGTCAATAGCTGGTCTAATGTCCTTGCTAATTAACTGGGATTGATTAAGTTGATGTCACACCCCAAAGGGAGTGGTTGTGAACCTCTGAAGTACAGCCCTGCTCAAACTTTCTTCATTCTGGTTCTGGCACTTCCCATCATGGAATCACCTGTGAATGGATGAGGCCATGCTCTAAGCCTAGATCTGACTAAGGCATTTCATACATTACCCCACTATACCCCTTTATAATATGCTGGATAGCCAGATGGCTCACTGATGGGACCCAGGAGGTTAGAATCAGTGAGACAACTCCACTAAGAGGCTAATCACCAGTGGAGCCCCCCAAGGCTCTGTCCTAGGCCCACTCCTCTTTGGCATCTACTTCTTGGATGTCAAAGTCAATGCCAAAGGCCTTTGTCTAGCCAAGTTTTCAGATCACTACCAACAAGGAGCAGTCATTGAATCCCTAGAAGATAACACCTTTCACAAAATTCTAATACAGACAAATGCTTGGTGCCAAAGCCATGGCTTAAAACTCAGTACCAAGAAATGCATTATAATACCTTTTGGGAAGTCTGCTACCCCAGGCAACTACATCATCAAAAAACACCATTAAAAGCTGATTCACTAGTCAGGGATCTGGGAACTCATGTAGATAGTAACCTAGCCTTCGACTAAAGTGTCCAAGGTAGTAAGAAAATCCTTCTACGTTGCTCAACTTATAAGCAGGGGCATGGCATCTATGTCCAGAGAGGTCATCATGCCACTGTACTTAGCTCTCATCAGGGTCATCATAGAGTATATTGCCCCCATAGGTATGTACATATCCAGACAAATGCGGCAACTGGAACACCCACAAAGATTCCTTACAAAAAGAATACAGTAAGTAAACACAATGTCCTACACTGATTGCCTCAAAGCCCCGTCTCTTTATTCGGTATCATACAGATGATCTTGTCTAGCATACAAGGCGTCCATGGACCCTGTTTCGATGAATATTTTGCACATTTGCTAAACATACAACATCAGAACTACTCGATTAAATTACTTAAATTTTGCTTAAAACACAAATAGGACATATTGGAGAGAGATATTTATTTGTCATTCTCTGGAACAGGCTCCTAATCCATGTGAAGCAGTGTTCCCCTTATCCCTATTTAAGCACAACTTGGACCAGTGGATAGGTAATCAGAAATTCCTTCCTGGTTTAACTGCTATGTCATTGATGGACGAAAGCAGTCAGTAATTCATCCACTATAAATCAAATATAAATCAAATTTGTTGAACACATTTGGGTTGCACAGCGAGGCTTATAAGAACTGTAGTGGTCATTAGCCTAGTATATTCCACTTTAACTATGAATCTATGGTCCAACAAAGAGACCCATATTATGCTCTTATCTTCATGATTCGTATTGGTGAAAAACTCGAGGTGTGGACACATGGCACCACTTGGAAAAATCAATATCTGGCAGGAACTGTGTGGCCAGCTGTCATCCCTGACAGGTATCGGACACTCTGGCCAGCAATGCCATCACAATTATGATGATTTTCAAAATTCTAGAGGTGGCCAGCTGACTGAGTGGCTATTCCAGATAGCAAACATAAGACCAGGGTTCTACAGCAAGTGCAAAACTGTGTTTCTTTTTGATTACTATTACTGGCTCAGATTAGCTTAGCTATAAAAAAGTATACCAAGTTTGCATAAGTACAGGTATTTTCTGAAAAAGGCATGCATAACTGCAAATATTACCTGTAATGCTATTATAATAATAGAATGGAAATTATAAACATAAGTATATACGTTAATGCATCTTTTTAGAAAGATATGGTTGTGTGTTAACATCATTGTTTTAGCAAATGCAAATGTGACATATGTTTACTTAAATAATAATGTGGAGGCAGCTCAAAAAGAACAGAAGGACCAGCACAGCCGGTGGCATAAAAACATAGATTTAATTTTAAATTTAATAAAGACTAGCACTTTCACATTAAAGTTTAATGCTTCATCAGGTCTAAAACAGTGTATATAGAAAACATTTAAATATCACATTTAAAAATAAAATAACCAATCATCAAAAACCTTTTCAATCACATGATATCACAAATGATTAGATGTAATCAGCATAGTTTCCATCCTTCTAGGGCTGGGAAGCCCCCCATTTAAATTTGTGTTTAAGTTTATTCATTTTTTTTACAGAGCAGCAAATTTTTTCCCTAGGAAAAAATTTGCTGTTCCATTTGTTCAATATTTTATTGTTTCAATATTATCGATGAGATGAAATAGCGTTTGCTATTTACATTGTAGGATAATATGATATAGACGTGTTAGGATGTATTTGTTGCTGCCCTCTAAAGGAAAAAAATATGTTTGGCTAATGCATTCTTAACATCCCCTTTCCTGATATCATAAATGTGCCTCAATATCCTGTCTTTAAATCTTTTGTCAGTTTTCCCTGCATAAAAACACGTACGTGAGTTACAAGTGGCCAAGTAAACTAAATGTTAAGTTGAACAATCCATGTAATAATGGGGTGTAAATTTAAAGTGCATTACATTTGTAACAGGCAAAAGTGCCAATCCTCCTCAAACTCATATTACCCATAGTATGTCTCCTGTTACCACACAAACATACCACACAAATGTCTCTTTAGGTTTAAAGAATTCCTGAAACCAAAGGAGGGGGGTCTCACCTACAACAGAGGAGGTTTTCTCATCAGCTGGTTAACATTTTCTAGTTGTTATGTAAGATCTCACAAATGGAACTTATGTCATTTGTGAATCTAGTTGTAAATCTTAACCTATTAGGTCTAGTACTGTATACAACTTTAGCAGCTATACTAGGTCTACGAGAGAAAAACATCTTATAGGTCTTTTCTTTTCCGTCACATATCAATTTTCTATTTGCATCAATTGTATTTTTATTATAACTCCCTTTCTATAAAATTACTGGAAAGTAATTCAATATCTTTATTGAACTCTGTCTCTGATGTAAATAGCCTAGAGACTCTCATAAATTGTCCTTTAACTATATTGGGGTGAATATGCCTAGGATGCATACTATCATAATTTAATAGATTGTTTTTCCAGCAACTCTTCATAGGTTGGTAGTAGGCTATCAGCCCTAGGGCCAATACAAGCCTAGCCATAACAATTCCCTGGCTATTTCTTCCCAGAATATTTACTTCCCTGGTCCCCTGTCTAGCAGGGCAACTGACGTGATCCCCGGGGTGAATTTCCTATCTCCCATCCAATCATCAAGGCTCCTTTTGAAGAGGGCCAAAGAGGCGCTCAGCTTGACATGTATGGGCAGTCTATTCCAGAATATGGGGAGTCTCTGGGTCAGGAACCTATCCCTCCAGCATGTTTTGTTTATTGTGATGACCAGGTTTAGATCCCTGGAGCATATGGCTCTGAGGGATTGGGATTTCTTTAAGTATAGCATGTCCAGCTGGGTTTGACATGGCCTTATATGTTAAGCAGAGATCACCTTTGACTAGGCAATATGCAACAGAGTATAGCTGGAGTTTTTTTAGATGGTCAGCATAGGGCATCTACTTTAGGCCTGTGATTCTTTTAGTGAGGTATTTCTGTGGCCTTTCCAGTTGCTGCAGATGTCTTGTGAGGTACATACTAAATGGGGTGTTGTACTCTATAATGGGTCTAATGAGGGATGAGTACAGTGGGACAATGACCTCCGTTTTTCTGGATGAAAAGCCCTTAGTGATGAGTTGTGCCACATAAAAGGATTTCCTGACTGTTGTGGCTGTGTGGTTATAGAAGTTGAGACCACTTTCTACCTGTGTCCCTAAGTCCCTTATTACACTTTCGGTGTTTAGTGTACTGCCACTTATGTGGTAATTCATGGGTACATGTTTTTTCCCAAAGGGGATAACTATACATTTCTTGGCATTGAGCTTGAGCCCATGGCTCTGGCATCAAGCATCTGTTTCTGTAAGAGCCTTTTGTAGAATATCCACATTATTTGGGGATTCAGTAATGGCTCCCAGTTTGCAGTCATCTGTAAACTTTGTTAGCTAGAGTCCCTTAGTGCTGGCTTGTACTTCAGAGAAGTAGATGCCAAACAAGAGCGGTCCCAGGGCTGAACCCTGAGGTACTCCACTTGTCACTTGTCTGGAGTTGGATTTTGAACTGGCTACTTTTACAGTGTGGGCTCTGTCAGTAAGCCAGTTAACAACCCATCAAGTGATGTAGGGATTAGTGCCCAGCTTAGTAACTTTATCTATGATTCCAGAGTGGGGGATGGTATTGAAGGCCTTGGCAAGGTCCAGATAGGCTGTGTGGACCGCCTTATCCTCATCCACGGCTCTGGAGACTGATTCGAAGAAGTTAATCAGGTTGAGGAGACAAGATCAGCCCTTTACGAAACCAAACTGGGAGGGGTACAGTGTTTGAAGGTTGCCAGTGTCTTGGTTTATAAGTTCCATGATAATGCGTTCCATGGCTTTGCAGAGCAGGCTCATCAGACTGATGGGAAGATAGTTCCCAGCATCAAAGTGAAGTGGGATAACTGTCGCTGTGCACCACTCAGTGGGCATGAAGCCTGACGTGAGGCTATGATCAAACATGACACTTAGGTGAGGTGCCAGTTCATTTTGTAGTTCATGTAGTACACAAACCGGGATGTCATCTGGTCCCATGGATGCTGCATTCTTAGCTTTGGAAAATGCATTTTTTACCTGTGTGGCCGTGATTATCAGAATCTGGCAATCGTTTGGTATTGAGATGGGCCCTTTAGGGTGTGAGAGGGGGGTGAAGATGGCACTGAATCGATCTGCCAGGATATTGGCAATGTCCTTGGGATCAGTGTATTTAATGCCATTCTGTTGTAGCTCAGAGCAGATCTGAGCATTGCCATTTAGATTCTTGAAGTAACTATAGAATGCCTTGTGGTTGTCCTTGAAATATTTGGCAATTTTATTTTCGTAACTAGCTTTGGAGGATTTTATGAGGGATCTTGGCTTCTTACTGAGGCTGGTAAGGGAGTTTTTTGCATCCTGGGATTTTCCTCTTTTATGCAACAGTTTTTTCCTTCTGTTGTATAGTTTGTTTATGGCAAGGGACCACCAGATTGGGTTCCTTTTTTTGGAGGAGACCCTCTTGGTTTGGTTTGGAATGGCATGATTCATGCACGAGTGGATGTGCTTGTACAGTGCCTTAGTGTAGGATTCAGCGGTCAAACTTTCAGTTCCTGTCTGCATGGGTGTCATGAAGTTTGTCATTTCTGACTTGAGTAGCATGAAGTTGGCTTTAGAGAAGTTTTTTATGTAGGTTTCCCTACTGGGGGTAGGGGTGGGATATGGATGTCAAGGGTGATTATCTTATGGTCAGACCTGACCAACGAGGGGGTGACCACTGGTGTGGAGCAATATTCTCACATGTTGGTAATGACCAGGTCTAGGATATTTGAGCCCCTGGTGGGACTATGGATTAGTTGGTCAAGGGCGCTGGAATTTATGAATTCCAAGAACCGTTGGGCAAAGGTGTTGGTACCTGAGTAGTTTTCCCAATTAATGGCAGGGTAGTTGAAATCATCCAGTATTAGGGTGTATCTTAATATTTTCTAGTATGTTTAGAAAGGTGTAGTGAGAATCTTGGGGCATGGTGGGGGATCTGTAGCAAGCTACAATTTGGATTACAGTCTTACCTAGTTGTTAGTTGTACCTGTAGAATTTCAGATTCATTGTGTTGGGCAACTAGCCTAGAGGTGTGAATATCCTTGGTGAATATGGACACTCCGACGCCTTTAGTGCTTCAGTCCTGGTTTGGTGACCGAAAAGTGTGGTAAGAGTTGTAGCCTGGTATTGCAGGGGTGCTCTCTGGAGTGTTAAACTAGGTCTCAGTTACTGCACAGATATTGATGTTCTCCATTTTTAGGAGTGCCTCGAGAGAGTGCATTTTGAGGTTTAGAGTTGTAGCATTACTTTCAGATTTTGCAGACTTATATCTGTTACAGTGGTGGTTTTGTCCTTTGAGCCTTGCCTAAAAAAGGCACTACAGGGGTGGCAAGAGCCTTAGCCAGTAACCTGAATCCCAGGGGTGACAAGTGCAGACCATGTATGGCAAAGCATTGTGGTTTGTCGATCATGTCATCCCAGGCAGACAGATACTGGATCCCCTTTGAATGACACCAGAAACTTAGCCAATAGCTGACGTCAATCATTTTGTCCTGATATTGTGGTATCATTCTGGGCGAAGGCAGAATGCTGCTCAGGGCTAGGTCATACATGCCTGGGCCACATGATCTGAGAACTCTTCCATGTCTCTTTTCATGTAGTCCAGGGAGGTACGTCTCAAGTCATTCACTCCAACATGGACAAAGTCATTCACTCCAACATGGACAATGACAGAGTCGTATTTGTACTTGTTGTGGAGTGACTTGAGTGCATGCATTATGTGGTGGATGCTGGCACCCAACAGGCAGCTGACAGTAATTTTCTCCTTGTTCAGCCTGGTGAGTGGGACATCAGTGTGCCTGACTATAGAGTCACCTATGACTAATGTGTTGGGTACTTTGTCTTGCCTTAGGGGCTGTTGTTTGGTGGCACACTGGTGTTTTAAGCTATGTGTCACTTTGGTTGTGATTGGTGTTTGTTTGTTTTTCAGCTTCGGAGGTCCTTGTTGCTTGGGCAGGTTAATGTTAAGGACCTCCACATAAGTGGGTTTAGGTTCATATGTTCACAGGTTCATACTAAGTTAACTGCCCTTGTGAGCCATTTTAACCTTAGCCAAGTATCCCTTGTGAGACTCAAACCCTGCACCTTGTGTTTGTAAGGCAAACACCTTAACCATTAGGCCACCCTCCCAACCCCTTAGTGTTGCTATGTGTGAATGTTGATGGCATGAGTTTTGAAGGGCTATGTGTTGCTTGAGGTGTAGTGCATGTGTTAACCTTCTCCTCTTGACTGTCTAGCACAATCTTGGCTAGAAAGAGCTTTGCTTAGAGTTTGGCTATGTAAGTGCATCTCTCGCAGGTTGTAGTGTTGGGTGGTAAGAGGAGAGGGTTGTCTGTGTATATGAGGCAATTGCCGCATTGCCCCAGAATGCCCAGATTCACCAGGTGGACAGGAGAAATCTCCAGAAGCTGACCCTTGGACATGCTTGGTTCAGTGTTTCTTTTGTAAAGTACAAGAGCTGTTTTCCCTTACCTTGGCAAGGTACTTTGCAATTATAGGCTGTTTAGTGCCTACGATTAATTTCTCCTTATTAACAAGGAGAACTGAGTGCTTGTATCAGTTTAAGACTTCCTAGTGCTTTCCACAGGTTTTAGAACAAGGGATTCAGATTTTAGTGCTACTACTGAGAAACCAGCTAGTTCTAAGGGAAAATTTGCAGAGCACACTTTCTGGCACTGGGAATAGTTTAAAGTGCTAGACTAATAAGCTAATAAAAGTGCATGAGAGCAGAAAACTAGCAGATCTAAGGGAAAAAAATTGAAGACCACCACTCAGAAGCTTGGAAAAAATCCTAGATACAACAAATCTGTATCTGGGCTACACTAGTTCAGGAAAAGGTAGGAAATAGTTTTTTTTTTTTTTTTTTAGTAGAAAGGGAAAAGGCAGAAGATAATGAGATAATTCAATATGCAGAAGCTAAAAGGGTGGGCCCTTGCTAAGTTCTCACTATTAACAGCAGAATGAGCTGATATAATGTGATGGGGGGTGCCCAGTATCAACCATACACCAGAGGCAGGCAACTCAAAGCCACCGAGACATAAGACCACCACAAGAACAGGGTGGGTGGGAAAAAAAGTCGTACAGATTACAGAGATACTAAATCAAAAGTGCAGATGAAAAATGAGAATAAACTCTTTTCTGAATATCACAGCAGGCAGTCAGTCAGTCTCTCCAACATCTTGAGTAACAGGTATATCTGATTTAAGGTACAGAAAGCAGAAAACAGACCTATTATCCAGACAATACAGTTGCAGGAATGCCCTGCCCAGATGAAACCAGTTCTGTTCACTTTCTCTCACTAAGTAAGCAGACAAAAAATGAGAATAAACTCTTATCTTTTCTGAATATCACAGCAGGCAGTAGCGATGTAAAGAAGTACTGAAATTACCAAAGTCATCTGTCTCAAGATGTATATCTAGAAAATCTATTGCCTTATTCGAACAAGACATGGTAAATTCTAAAAAATCAGTAGTGCTATGTAAAAACACTATAAAGGAGGTTAACTCTTGTTGTGAGCCTCTCCATAAAATAAAAACGTCATCAACAAATCAATGATAAAACATTAAATGATGACTGTATTCATTTATATTCAAAACATATTCTTCTTCCCATCTTCCCAAAACTAATTAGGACTGTCCATAAAGATTCATGTGATATAAAAGAGGTAAATAGGACATATTACTGTACAGCCGAATTAATAACTCATAAAGACTTACCAGAAAAACACAGGGTAGTAAGGGAAAGGAAGAGGAGAAACTGAATGCCGTCATGGAAGTAATGAATAGAGAAAATTAGAAAGCCATTAAGACAAGAGGTGCTACTGTTAGACGAGCGTACAAGAGGAACAGATCAACAAAAATATGCAGAAAGATAGACGTGATAAAAGCAATGCACAGCATATCTCACAACCTCTTAGTGCAAGAAATCTGGACAAAGCCTAAAATAATGAGGAGGACAAAGGCCCAAAAATAGGGATGAATTTTAAATATTGATATTATAAACTTATAAAGCTGCTAGAACAACAGGATTTGTACTAGCATGCATTTTCTGATGGATATGAAGTCTGATGAAGTCTGAAACTGGAATTTATGTAATTATTTGGTCATTATTTGGTGCCTTTGATCTTCTGTGACTTGCCGGAATACCACAGATTTTATGAGGAACAGACCAAATATTTGAGGCAAAAATCTGGACATTCTGCAAAAATCTGTACAGTTGAGAGGTATGACACAGTATCAGAACAGGTCAGGATCTATTGTGTACTATTGCAAATAATAAACTAAAAATATCAGCATGGGCAGAAAAACTTAGAAGATATGCAGATAAATATAAAGGAAATAAGCAATTTATTGATGACCCAAAAAGTTATATAGAGAATTAGGAAACAAGGCAAAAGGAATTGAAACACCACCAAAAAAGAATAGATGCATTTTGTAGAAATATCTGAGGATCCTAACAAATATGCTACATGGATAGAAGAAGTAAAAGAAAGAATAAGAAGTTTAAAGGTACAGGATATGAAATGGGATGAAGTAACAGCCAAAGAGAGTGAAATAAAGTTAAGAAAAGCTCTTAATTGGAAAGCCCCAGGCCCAGATACAGTACCTAACTTCTGACGAAAATTATTAACATCTCTACATGAAGATTTAGCCACGAGTGAGAACTATTTATATGCACAACCCAAACAGACACCAGCCTGGTTAACAACAGGAAAAACAATACTCCTACTTAGGAGTGAACCTGCAAGTTATCCTAAAAACTATAGACTAATAAATTGTCTTCCAACAACGTATAAACTATACAGTGAAACTGATGCCGGCAGAGTTTATAGTCATTTAGAAGAAAACGTAATTATGGCAATAGAATAAAAGGGCAATAATAGAAAGTCATATGGAAAAAAGGATCATTTGCTGGTAAATAAAGTCATAATGAAGAACTGTAAAAAGTGGAAGAATCGAATCTAAGTATGGCATGGATAGAGTACAAAAAAAGCATGCAACAGTATCCCACATTCATAGATAAAAGAGTTGCTTAAAAATGTGTAAGATACACCCTACACTGATTGATTACATTACAGTGACCAGGAAACAGTGACAAACCACTTTGCAGTTAAGCCATGATTAAAGACAAATTATTATTCCAGGGATAAAAATTCAAAGCGGAATATTCTAGGGTGACACTGTCGCCGCTCTCATTTTCTTGCCCTTAAACCATTAATCTGTCTACTTAACAGATTAGGCCATGGCTACAATTTGGCTTCCAGAAAATAAGGAAGTGCAAAGACTTCTCATCTCAGATGAGGAACTGAAAGCACAACTGCAAGTGGTCAAAACATTTTCAAATGATATAGGAATGTCATTTGGTCTTGATAAATGTGCAAAAGCAACCTTTAAAGCAGGAAAGCTGCAGCACCAAGAAAACATCAGTTTGGGACAAGAATGTGATATAAAAGAACTGGAGCAAGAGGGAGTGTATAAATATTTGGAAGTTGATGAAGGATCAACAATAAAATATGAACACATGCAAATAAAACTTCATAAGGAATATTTTAGAAGACTAAAACTAATACTGAAAACAGCACTGACATCCAGGAACAAAGTACAAGCTATAAACCAGTTTGCTACTCCTGTCCTAACTTACAGTTTTAGAGAGATTGACAGACCCTGAAAGGTGTTGGATAGGTTGGACAGGAAATCAAGAAGGATGCTTCATGTTCATCAAATGATTTATAAAAATCAATGTATACCAAGACTGTATATTCCCCATTCTGAAGGAGGTATGGGTCTCTTTGAAAATGATAACATGTATAGCTCTGCAATAATGGGACTGCATACATGTCTGCTGACCTCACAAGACCCAAATGTTGTGAAAGTTTTAAAACATGAGGAGAACAAGTCTAAGATGACTTTTCTGCTTAGCTTAGAAGAAGCATATATGTGTCAAGCGGGAACAGAAATCAAACCAGAAGTAGATAAAAATAAGGCAGCAACTGAATGTGCCAAAAAAAAACAAAATAAAGAATACAGGTGAAGGATCAGATCAGATGGCAAAAATGTGGAAAATGCATAAATATAGTTGCAAGTATAGAAAAGTCTTGGAACAACCTCATGTTGATCAGGATCGAATGCAGGAATGGTTAAGGAGAGAAGAATTTAAACCTAAAGATGAAAGGTTAATATTGGTGGCCAGAGACAATGGACTACACACATCTTGGTTTACAAAGTCCATTGAACATGTGGGAGAAACAGACAAATGTCAGTTTTGTAAAACAGACTTGGAAACAAGTCACACATCCTGCTGCTGGTTGCAATATATTAATTGCAGAGGGACTGTATACTGAAAGGCATAATAATGTGGCAAGACTGTTGCACTGGGGATTGTGCAAACATTATAATAGTGAATTAATTGAAAAACACTGGAAACCTGAGCCGCAAAGCATCACAGAAAATAATGAAGTTTATATCACATGGGATCATCCATTACTGACAGTTCAATATACCCAGTGAGTATGGTGTCTTACATAGAGAGAGACATAAAGTCATAAAATATCAGGATTTGCAAGCAGAAATGAGAACAATATGGAAGACAGACAGTTCAAGTAGTAGTAGGGGGAACTGGTCTTATAAAAAAAGAATTTACAGTTATACTTAGATGTGTTACTAATGCATGCAACTCTGTATGAATTGCAAAAGGAGTCATTACTGGACACATTGTCTGTGCTGCGAAGACGACTTCTTGCTAACATCAAAGATTAAAACAAAACTAATTTCATGAACTTTAATCATACTTTGACTTAGGAACTGGGTCCATTCCTGGTGCAGTATTAGAAACCCAAAAGACTTTGAGAAATTAAAAAACGGTACTGGAGGAATACATGGCCTTCCTATCTCTGAAGACACCAAGGTATGTATAGCCCTCACTATGCTTGCTATGGGAACCTTCCAGACACAGGACTGGGGACACATTGGGGATCTCATGGACTTCTGCCTTGAAGATACTGCAGCAGTTCCTGGATGTACTCATAGCACATGTGTGCATCAGTGCATCTATTTCCCAGTGTCACCTCAGAACCAAGCCAGGACTATGCATGTCTTTTATGGGGTAGCACATTTGCCTGAGGTATATGGTATGATAGATTGCACCCATATTTTAATTAGAGACCCTTCTGGTCCATAGGGGAGTAATACCACAATAGGAAGGGCTATTACTCCATCAACTGCCAGGTAGTGAGTGATACATGGGAGTGCAACACCATCTACTGAAGACTTGGTCATGCCCTTGTCAAGCCCCACTTCAACTAGTCTCCTCCCTTCTCATCGTATCTGCTTTTCCTATCAACTCTTTGTCCTCCGTGTACTTGCTCTAGCAAACTGTATTCCTACTGTACTTCTAACAAACTGTATTCCTACTGTACTCCTAGCAAACTGTATTCCTACTGTACTCCTAGCAAACTGTATTCCTACTGTACTCCTAGCAAACTGTATTCCTACCGTACTTCTAACAAACTGTATTCCTACCGTACTCCTAGCAAACTGTATTCCTACCGTACTTCTAGCAAACTGTATTCCTACCGTACTTCTAACAAACTGTATTCCTACCGTACTCCTAGCAAACTGTATTCATACTGTACTCCTAGCAAACTGTATTCCTACCGTACTTCTAACAAACTGTATTCCTACCGTACTTCTAACAAACTGTATTCCTACTGTACTTCTAACAAACTGTATTCCTACTGTACTCCTAGCAAACTGTATTCCTACCGTACTTCTAACAAACTGTATTCCTACTGTACTTCTAACAAACTGTATTCATACTGTACTGCTAGCAAACTGTATTCCTACGCATTTAACAAACTGTATTCCTACCGCATTCTAACAAACTGTATTCCTACTGTACTCCTAGCAAACTGTATTCCTACCTTCTAACAAACTGTATTCCTACCTCTAGCAAACTGTACTCCTAGCAAACTGTATTCATACTGTACTCCTAGCAAACTGTATTCCTACCGTACTTCTAACAAACTGTATTCCTACCGTACTTCTAACAAACTGTATTCCTACTGTACTTCTAACAAACTGTATTCCTACCTCTAGCAAACTGTATTCCTACTTCTAACAAACTGTATTCCTACCGTACTTCTAACAAACTGTATTCCTACTGTACTCCTAGCAAACTGTATTCCTACCGTACTTCTAACAAACTGTATTCCTACTGTACTCCTAGCAAACTGTATTCCTACCGTACTTCTAACAAACTGTATTCCTACTGTACTTCTAACAAACTGTATTCCTACTGTACTCCTAGCAAACTGTATTCCTACCGTACTTCTAACAAACTGTATTCCTACTGTACTCCTAGCAAACTGTATTCCTACTGTACTCCTAGCAAACTGCATTCAAACTGTACTCCTAGCAAACTGCATTCCTACTGTACTCCTAGAAAACTGTATTCCTACTGTACTCCTTTGGGTAATATTCTCTAAACCTTTTATTTGGCCCATGCTATATATTGTTGTCAAAGTTTGGAAATTGCACTATTTTACCTACGGATTGTTCTGCTGTGCAGACAGTTTTTACTTGTATTATATTTCTGTGACCCTACTTTAATATTTTGTAAATATCATAATTACTTGTATTATTTCTGGAGCTTTTATCCTCGGGTGTCCACTGAAAATGGGCCGCTGGTTCAGCTGGACTAACCCCGCTAACAAATATCAATAAATAAATAAATAAATATCTCTGTCCAACATCCTGGCTGTGCACATGATTCCCATATCTGGCACACTAGCTCACCTTCCTACCTCTTCCTGCATGGTGGTCATCTTGTTGATGAGATAAAAAAATAATTTTTTCTGTTGCATGTTAAGTATTTATTCATGGAAAAATGTATTGCTGAATGCTGAATCACTTTTCCCGCCGTGTCTATGTCTCTCTCTTGCTCTCTCTCGCTCTCTCTCTCTGTTTTTGTCTTTTAGGCAATGCTGGATAGCCACAGTAGCCATGGCTCATGACACCAATGAGAAATCCAAGTGGAGATGCAGACGAGACCTATAACACATCCCTTACCCAAACCCATATTGTCATCATGAGGGTCTTCTGCCTCCTGAAGAGCCATTTCAAGTGGCTGGATGAGTCTAGGGGTACCCTTCAGTAGGACCCTGCAACTGTGTTCTGGATATTTACTACCTGTTTTCTGCACAGCCTGATTATATACCAGTCCAGTGGTGAAGTGCCCCATGCTGGCACTGCAGCTTTGACTTCCAATGGCACTATGACTAATGACCAGTAGGCAGCAGTAGTAAGGGACCCCATGTGGCAGACTCATAAATGGGATATGGAGGGAGCATCTAGTCCAGAACTCTGCACCATGACATTGAGGTTAGTGTTGTCTTTCTTGTAAAAAAGCACATAGACTATAACTGATACTCTACATGCTGTGACATTTGAGAGCTATGCTGTGTGGTGCATGATCTTGTCACTGTTTATCTGACATTCTTTCTCATCTTTAAATGATTTTTTTTTATTTCAGAAAAGTTACACATATTATTGTTTATAAAAGTCATGACTCAGTACTTACTGACTCCTGTTCAGTGATGTTGTAAAGCATCATATAAGGAGGAATAATCACATTTTAATTGTTTTTCACAATAATTTCTAGTGAGGTGGTTTACCTAAGTATGCACATACTAAGTATCTTCAGGAGGTTCAAGTAAAAAAGTTTTACTTCAGTATTTAACTTGAGTTAATTTTGTAAAATTGAATGAAAATGTAACATACTTTTTTTTATGTTATGCAATGTTTTCTCAGATTGAAGTTATGTGTCGTCTGTTGAGGTACTGCATATCAAATGGTTTTATTTTGTTGCAAAAAATAATTTGTGAACTCACAGAAAAAAAAATCATTACTTGTGCAGTGCTGAGAGTGGAGTGGCAGCAGTGTTTGTTTTCATGGCAGGATGCTCCTTTTAATCTGTAATTTTTTTCATTACTGTGTTTCCACGAAAACTACAGTAGTACTACTTTTAAATTATAGTTAACTGTCAGGTGTAACAATAGCAGTGCATACAGCATTAATGTGTCAATGACTCCAATCTTATGTTATGACATCCAGATTTTTTCCACAGATCCTTAAGGTTTTATGCAATATTATTACAGGAATGAAATACAGTTAAAACGATTTTTAATAACTTCTATACTTTGGAGTTAAACATTGACCTGTGTTTGCGTAGGTCAAAGTATAAGTAATAGAAGTGTCAAACTTGAATCATTGTAGGTCAAGGTCAAATGTGTCATACATATCTAAAGAGAGGCTAGGTTATAGTGCAAGGGATTTTGAAGATGAGCTGTCTTGACAGTTAGGTGGTGAGTTGATCCTGTGTTGTGATGTACTTGATGGAAGTGATGCTACAGACACTTATGACAGTGCTGTAAGAACATGATCAAAACCTTGAAAGAGAGGTCCTGCTAGGTATAGATGAACACTAATGTGGCCTTCATGAAATCTGTTGTGCTTGTTCACCCCTAATAATTACAGTACTTTCTTGAGAATCTTCTTAAGAAGCACTTGTAATGTCATGTGATCTGCCCCCACTTGTCTGGACAGTACCTTGTTCTACTCCCCTTTGTAAACTGACTCCTGCTTGAGTCTGGTCGGTTCTAACTAATGTACCAATGGAAGTGGGTACAGCTGCTTAGTGTGTGCCACCATACTATGCATCAGTGTGATTATGCTATTACCCCTACTCTGTGCCATTTCCAAGCAGTACTGGAAATCCTCATTCATACCCTGAAGGACTCTGAACACCTACAGTTCACTCTCTGTGGCAGTGCGCTGAGCCCTAACAATGCAGCACATTTGTTGCTAGGTAGCCAATGCTTTACATATTTCCTGAGGTAGCTGTAACAAATTCCTACCATTTTGTAAAGGTGCCACTGCGGACATTGTTACCACTGAATTACTGTCATGATCCTGAAAGTGTTTGTCTGGGTTTAGAGATACTGGTGCAAAAATGCGTGGGTTTCTCTCCTGTAGAAGTGTGAGTGTAATGTCAGCATGTGCTTGACTTTGTGACTGTCACTGCCTGCAGAGTTACTAATATATTGTGGGGTGTGAAATCCTGCCATTAAACTTGGGGACTGCATGCCACTTTGCTTAGGATACCTCATTAATCCAACTGTTATTATCATCATCTTCATCTTCAACAGCCATTCTGCTGCTGATAACCTTCAAATTTATAGGTATAGTGGAACTATTTGTTTCTGCTGCTAACCCTATAAAATTATTTGAAAGCATTTTGAATAAATAAATAGCATACAGTATTGTACACTTATTAAGGAGGTGTGGGGGATATTTACTGTGCACACTGCCTTCATTGTCATTCTGTGTAGATCTGGAAGGATCACCTATTAAAAGTTATTGGCATACACTTAATGTATTAATTCTATGTCAGCTTTCAATACTGTATATGCTACTGCTGTTAAACCAACCTTCCTGAGCAGGGAAGTGTTGCTGTCGCAGATGTTCATAATAGCCAGTGTCCACATCACCTGTGATTACTCCAGCCCTATCATCTTCTGTGTCATACCCATTCCCATGGATGGACTGGAGATATTCCTCATCTGGCATTAATGGGATAATTGTTGCACCTCCCTCATACTGGTATAGGCAATTACATTCTGCCTCGCCTTGCTTCTAGCACAATCTACCATATAATTTGCACTCTTCTTGCACTGTGTTAGTGGGAGGTTTAAGCACCCATTGCATTAATACCCAGGACAACTTAATTCTGCGCTTTTGTCCTTTCAGCTTATCTGGGCTCCCTTTACCAAACAGATGCTTACCATATGTTCTAAGAGCTGTCATGAGGAAGCAATTTTCCTCATGACTGAATCTGTCATTTCTCTGTAATGTTCACTTGTTTTGCATCATTTTGCACATAAAAAAAACTACAAAAGTTACAGTTAAAAAGCTTGTGATGTAATCATCAGTCAAACAGCTCATCAATGATAGTGTGCATGCCATCCTCATATAAAAAAGTTAGTGACACAACCCCATAATTATAGTCACAGTCCGGTCAGGTAAAGTTGTGGTACAGTAATGCCTGCACTATCATAAATACATTCACAATAATAATGCAATCATTTTTTTCACTTTTTTCATTTTTTCTAGTGATTTTCATCATGTTGAGGAAGCAGTCTCTAGGTACTGGCCAGTTTTGACCTTACATGATGAACTAAAAAATTTGGTTCAAGAACGTCCTAGATTTGTTAGGAGAAGAGACATTAATCTAAAGGAATTATTCGAGAGGAAGCAACCCGCAGGGTTCCCATTGGAAAGTATTAGATTGGGTACCTACAAATGTGGGGCTTGCAAGCAGTGTACTGCTATTATTAATGACAGTACTTTATATATCCCATCCAGGAAGTTTTTGTTCAATGCCGACCGGTATTCCAGTTGTGGGACAAAAGGCATGGTATACTTAGGTCTTTGCACACATTGTTCTAGTTTCTACGTAGGGAAAACTGAAAGGCCTTTAAGAAGGAGGATTTATGAACATTTATATGATGTTTCTAAAAAGAAAGAAACAAGTGCCTTTTACAAGCACTTTAATCTTTGCCCTAAAATGCAGCTTAAATTTATTGTTTTGGAACAAGTGACACCAGATGCCAGAGGAGGGGACTGGGAGACCAGGTTGGAGTACAGAGAACTCTTATGGCAGCTTAGGTTGGATGCTGCGAACACCCCTGGCCTCAATGAGAATATCAATATCAGCAGTGTACTTAGATTGAGAATGGCCCGACTATAAGATTTTCATGTAAATTTATTTTATGAAGTGAGTTTATTATTTATTTATTTTTTGTAAACTCATTTGTTCGTTTTTTATTTATTGAATTATGCAAGTTTGGGTACTAAGAATTGATTTTTAAATGCATATTTTATTACACTTTTTTATCATTTGATATTATTTGATTGGGTATTATTAGTCTTCAGATATAGTAACAATATCTATTTATTTATTTGTTTACTTGTTTTTGAAATTGTATATCAGAACACACACATATATATATATATATATATATATATATATATATATATATATTTTTTTACCAGTCTGATAGGTACTCGAAACAAATTAAGTTATAGTGATATAACTGTATCTTTAACAACAGGTTATTAATCATTAGTAGTTTTTAATTTTAATTTTGATTAAGTTGATACCAATTAGGTTAATTAGTATATCAGGTGACTTGATTTTACCTATTTAATGATGGCATTGTATTTTGTTTTTTATCTTGAGAAAGCTCGGTATTAACCGAGCGAAAGCGCTTGATATATTCTGCTTTTGTGTTTCATCAATAAAGACTTTTTATCGCCTGCTGGTCCTAGTTTCCTCGCTGGTGGACGTTTTTTACTTCTTGGTTTTTTGGTGCTTACTTATCATTTTTAGCTAAATAAATAAGTAAATATATAAAGGGACACTTGCCAGGTTGGACTTTCCTAGTTAACAAATGCAAAATAAATAAATAAAATTACAATTATATTAATTTTAAGCTTCGGTTCTATCTATTTGGAATTTTAACATTTTATTTTCAAAATGATTCACTTCTTATAGACTGCATGTTTAAAAGATGGTTACTGATATTGAAAAAAAACTGTTGTGATCTTTGTTTTTCCAATATTTACTAATACATGTTTGAATAATTTATATGAAAGTAGAATTCATAAAATACCATGTTCAAATCCAAATAATTATCAGCATCAGTGGCTCAACAGAGATCATGCTAAATGTTGATGCCAGAAGATGAAAAGGCTGTGGGTTCTATTCTGATGTCAGGTAATTGGATTAATTTCTCAATAGTAACATTGCAGTGCATCATAAGGGGGTGATGCACTCCTAAGCATGTTATCCTTCAGATGAGATGCTAAATTGAGGTTATTTCTGCCTGAGGATGTAATAGCTGAAGTTGATGTAAAGTATCTCAGAGTGCTTATCAAAAAATGGAGATGCTCCCTGGTACCCTGGCCAAATTTCACCTTGTCAGTGAATACCATCTTGGCTTTCCCTGAAAAGAGGGCATTAGGCTAGTGAGACTAACCTATTCAACAAATTCCCTGAAAAGAGGGCATTAGGCTAGTGAGACTAACCTAGTCAACAAATAGCAAATAAATAACATATCTGCACTATGAACCCAGTGGCTGCCTTAATAGTAGAATATCCTTTCTCTACTACAGCATTCTGCAAAGTTCTTTTATTACTGTAATACATAATGAGAAGTCTTTGACGTTTCTTTATCTAGCATTCCTGGCTGGCTCCCCACGGTTAAACTGTTTGTAAAATGTCAGAAGTAACCAGACTCACACCATAATGCTGTTTTCGTTATAGTTTAATCTGTCCAAACAGTTACACTGTCTGAGATTATTTTAATTTTATTATAACATAGCTAGAATACAGTCTTTTGCTTCTCATGAACTGTCTCTTTCCTAAAATCAATGCACCCTTGATTAAGATGTCTCCGAAGAAGAGAAAATAATGTCCAGTTTATATACCCTTTTTAAAGGGCAGCAGGTGTTATTTTTAATGTCCTTGTGATTTGCATGACTGTTTTTTTTCTGTATCTGAAGTGTTTATGAAAAGTCCCTGTTGAACAAACTTTCTTAGTATTATAACAGGATGCCATTTACAGTTACGTTTAGCCCACAAAACTAGACTTGTTCTTTTTTCCATGAACCATTTCTAAACATATTTACAGTTCTTAGCAGTTGTCTGTCTGAAATAGCTGCTTGCTTCAGCACAAAGTTGTTGCTATTACAAAGAAGCATTTATTTCAAAATCTTGTATCAAGTTAAACCTTGCTTTACCAGTCAAAACCTTGTATTAATAAAAAGCATACATGTAATTGCTTTGGGGAAAGTATATTTAACTTTATATAATCTCTATCAGAGAAAACATTAGCAATTACTAAAAATATAGTAAGATAGTACTAGTTATTTTTGCTCGAGTGTCTGTGTGAATTAACAACATATGAAAATCCTCAGCCTTCCTAATAATTTATTCTGTGATTCCCTGAGAATGCCTGGATATTTCACATGATGAGCTGATGACCTTTGTTTAGGATTGCTACCACAGTAACAATCAGCATAAATAAATAAAATAAATAAAAAAAACAACTTAAGAAATGAAGGCACATTCAGCTTATTTTATCTCAGTGTGTATTTTTGAGGCATGTACAACATTTATGATAGAACTTTTAGCTTTTATATCTTGTAATGAATTTGGCAGTGTTTTTTTTTTTCAATTTGCACTGACTATTTTATCAGCAACATTACATCTGAATGGTGATAGGTGTTCCTTTTTTGAAGACCATCTTTCTATTATATTAATGAAGTAGTTTTCCCTCATCTGAGGAAAGGAATTCTTGTATGTGGTGGGTGTTAAAACAACAGAGAACATCAAAAACAATCCACAAGAAAACCAGGATAACATTTTATTAAAAACTCTGTACCTGATTATTAAATTATGTAAACTATGTACACTGACTCTTGAGAGTCACATTAAAACATTCTGCTTCAAGAATCTGACTTTCATTTTACTATGCATACTTCAGTGATTAAACAGTAATTATACAATGACTGGTCTTTAATATTCCAGAATGAGCATGTTAATTTCCCATGGTTTGAAGCATTCACCTGCACAACAAATTCTTTGCTGTAATCTGGACTGGCTAACACAGGGGGTCCTCCCAAAGCGTCTTTAAGCTTCTGAAATGCCTGCTCACATGCTGGGGTCCACACTACATTATCTGGCCTGTTCTTCCTTATCAGGTCTGTGAGGGGAGCAGCTATGGTACAGTAACAGGGGACAAACTTTCTGTAGTACCCTGCTGTCCCCAAAAATGCCCTCACCTGCTTTTTAGTCACAGGTGCAGGCCCTGCATGAATGGCTTCCACTTTGACAGGTTGTGCCTTATCTTACTACTCCCCACTCTATGTCCTAGGTAGGAGACCTCTGCCATACCCACCTGACATTTGCTTGGCTAAATGGTCAACCTTGCCCTCTGTAGTCTGCTCAGCACCTCCCTGATATGATTGAAGGTGCTCTGGCGAGGAATGGCTGTAGATGGCAATATCATCTAGGTAAGCAAGGGCAAACCCTCCTGCTTCTGGTAGGATACAATCTACCAAAGTCACTGGGGCATTCTTCATCCCAAAGGGCATCTTTGTAAACTCATACAAGCCAAAAAAAGTCACCAAGGCTGACTTTTTTCTAGCACTGGGAGTCAAGGGCACCTGCCAGTAACCCTTGGTAAGATCAATGGTTGTAAGATACTTAGCCTCATCCAGCTGCTCCAGGGCCTCATCTGTCCTAGGCATGGGGTAAGCATCTGACTCTGTGACTATTTAATTTCCTGTAATCCACACAGAACCTGGTGCTGCCATCCTTCTTTGGCACCAGCACCACTGGGGAGGCCCAGGGACTGTTGGACTCTTGAATCACCCCCTAGTTCCAACATCTCCTGTACCTCCTCCCTCAGAGTCTGTTTGACTCTCTCAGGCACTCTATAAGGGGCCTGCCTAATAGGCTTTGGGTTCCTATATCCACCTGATGCTGTCCCATGTGGGTGCACCCTGGTTTCCCAGTGAACACGTCCCAAAATTCCTGCAACACTGCTTGGATTTCTCAAACCTCGGTAGGAGGTAGCTGCAGGGACATTGCTACCCCTTCCACTGAGGTGTCAGCTCGAGCCTCACTGAGGAGATCATTCCCCAGATCTCCCTCAGACTCCTCCTGCGATCCATTGCAAATGCTCAGCACAAGGGCCTCCCTATCGTAGTAAGGTTTCATCATGTTAAAATGGTACAATTTGTGCCCCTGCCTTCTGCCTAGCAGTTCCACCATGTAGTTAACATCACTTAGCTTTCTTACCACCTTGTAGGGTCCCTCTCAAGCAGCTTGCAGCTTGTTGTGTCTGACAAGAATGAGAACCATTACCTGCTGCCCCACAGCAGAATCGTTAGCTTGAGCATTCCTGTTATACCACAACTTTTTCTGTTGTTGGGCTTCTGCCAGGTTCTCTTGGGCCAAGCCCATGAGTTCCCTGAGCCTTGTCCTGAGGTTTAGGACGTATGCCACAACAGACTCCTTGTGAGACTCGCACTCACCTTCCATCTCATTTCAAATTAAATCTAGAGGTCGCCTCACCCTATGCCCATACAGCAACTCAAAGGGTAAAAAACCTGTGGATTCCTGGGGAACTTCTCTGCAAGCAAATAACAGATGGGCAAATATTTGTCCCACTCCCTCTTAAACTGATCTGCAAATGCCCGTAGCATGGACTTGATTGTAGAGTTTAACCTCTCAACAAAACCATTAGTCTGGGGATGGCAGGGGGTGATCTTCATGTGCTTCGCCCCACAGGACTTCCATAGACAAGTCAGCAGGTCTGACATGAAAGTGGCACCTCTGTCAGTCAGTATTTCTTTTGGGAAACGTACCCTGCTGAAAATCTCTAAAAATGCATTTGCCACCTTCTCTGACTCAATGGAGGACAAAGCCACTGCCTCAGGGTATCGTGTAGCATAATCCACTACTACTAGGATATACATTTTCCCTGTGGTACTCAGAGGACCCACAATATCCATAATCTCCCTCTGAAATGGCTCCTCAATCACAGGCAAAGGCATCAAAGGAGCTCTCACCTTGTCTCCTGCCTTGTCTACCTTTTGGCACTGCCCACAGGTCCAGCAGTACCCTGTTACATCTCTGGAAATTCCAGGCCAATAGAAGTTCTGCATAATATGCCTCTTTGTATGTTTTATCCCCATATGACCTGCAAAGGGAATATCATGGGCTATGGCTAGAAGTGCCAGATGGCAGGCTCTAGGCACTATCAACTGTTGTACTCTCACCTTCTAGCCCTCCCTCAGGGGTCCATTCTGTGTATAGTAACCCTTTGTCCCAGTGTACGGATTCCCCCTTTCCTTGAGAATCAGGTGCCTCCCTGGCTACCTGCCTCAGGCCTTGCAATGTAGGGTCTGAGACCTGAGCCAGTCTCAACTTTCTCCTTGTAACCCTTCCCAGCTCCCGTTCCACAGAAAGTCTGGCATTTTCTGACAGCGGTGCCTCACTGTCAGCCTACTTACCTCTACCTTTGCATTCACTCTGTCCAAAGAAACAGCAGGACCCACAAGCAGCTGTGGCTCACCTTCAGTCTCACTTCTACAGGGTAGCTCTCTCCCTGAAGTAACCACATCACCAGTCCTGGCTGCAAGTATGCAGTCTGTCTGGGTCTCCCCCAGGCTACCAGACTTACCTGCTTGCCTTCAAGCCTGACTGCATGTAACTGCACAAGCACATGGTACTGCCGCATCCAAATCCCTCCCTATCAGGACATCTGCAGGATGGTAGTTCAGTACCCCTGTTTTCTCAAGACAACCTACTATTGGCATTTTGTCTTTCCCACTTACTTGCTCCCTCACCTTTTGTTCCCCACCTTACCTCCGTGGGCATCTGTATGCCACATGGCCCCAATGGTTGCATTCAAAACATTTAACCCTAGCTCCTGGATGTGTACCTGGACTAGTGGCTTCCACTGCTACTGGCAGATTCTGTTGAAGCAGTCTGTGCTGCCCACCATGGGTTCCTTTAGACCTATGAGTGATACTGGGGGTCCCTTTCTGGTGCAGGGCTGCTCTGCTTACCAGGTATATGTCTTCTTTCTTCCCCAACTCATCTGAAGTAGCACATCGTCTATCAGCTAACCAGATCCTCATGTCCTCAGGCAAAGTGCTAAGGGCTTGTTCCCTCACCAAAATGTCTGCAAGCCCTTCAAAAGTGGTGACCTGACATCCACTAACCCACCTATGGAAATAAGTGCTCAGTTCAGCAACATATTCACACACACTTTAATCTGCCTTGCGTCTATGCTCACAAAACTTTTTCCTATACATTTCAGGTGTTAGCTTAAACAATTCTAACAAGTAATTTTTAACAGCAGTATAATCAAAACATGCAACATCAGACAGTTTTGACAAAACAGTTACAGCTTTACCATGGAGTAAGGGGGTCAGGAACTGTACCCAGAGCCTTTGGTTAACGCTATATTGTTTGCATACCCTCTCAAACATATGAATGATACTATCAAAATTATCCCCCTCTTTAAATTGCAGAAGGAATTTGCTGACCTTTTGTGCTTCTGGGGTCCAGTTACTCCCTTCCCATTACCTCCATGACTCTGGCAAAGAGCCAGTATTTCCCTCTCATGCTTCCTCTGATGCTCCTTTTCCTCGGCTTCTATCTCCAACTGCCTGGCCTCCAACTCAAGTCTCTTTGGCTCCAGATGGATTTTTAAGTCCTCTGCAAAAAGGTTGAGCTGCCCAATCGCTGAGGGTATCATATCTCCACTGCCAGTCTGATTGTCCTACTGGTTGCTGTTTCTGATGCAGTTGTAACCAAGGCTCCAATGAGGTCTGCCTTAGTCAGGTTTCCATGCGCTAGTCCCCTAGTCTGGCACATCTCAGCCAGCTGGCTCCTTGTCAGCTTTCCATACTCCTCTTCTGACATGCTGCTGCTCACCCTGACTAACTAAGCTAACAAAAGAAATAAAACAATTGTGATGTGAACTCTTTTCACTGTGTGGCTGATTTAGAGTACAAAACACATTCAAAGCTCACTGTACACAAGCTACAGGAATTCGCTCTATTCACACTACCATAAGCCAATTAGTATTTGCCACCAATTAATATGTGATGTGGATATCCCACCACTGCCAAACAATTAATATGTGATGCTCATGCCCTGGCCCAGCAATCAAGGAGCCTCAATCCTCACCACTAACACCAGTGAGGGGCATCTCATATAGGAGGAAAGATAACAAATACACACAGTAAAGTGCAATTTCCCTTAAAAGCACACAGAGATCACAGTCAGTCCAGGGTTGGTGGCTCCCATGCTCTCCAGGTCCCCAATAAGACTCACCACTGGCACAGCTATAGGGTCCATATCTCAGCCTAGTGGGCAAGCTAAAATCTCCAGCACCCTCATGTCCCTGCCCAGGTAGCGCACACACATGCACACATGCACGCACGCATGCACACATGCACACACACACATTGAGAAGAGTTTATACAACCACACAGACACTCCTGGGGAACACTGGCACAGGTTCTCCGCTGCGCCCCTTTTTCCCAGACTATACGGTAGTATCAGTTGCCACCACCCACTAATATTTATCAGCTACTCAAAGGCATTTAAAAGGGTGTCCAATTATTATTGCACAATATTATTATCCAACTGGTAAGTGTGACTAAACAGTCAAGGCTTATTAGAGTGACTTGGTACAGGATCACTCTATACATGCAATGTACTCTAGAGCTTAAATTATATCTACACAAAACAGCCATAGTTGAACGGTTTAAAAATATTTAATAAAACACAAGACAATACTTTTTACTAAACAGTGCTGGTCAAGAGTTCAGAGATCACAGAGAAATATTTAAAATAATTCAGTACAGTTCTGACATCACAGAAAAACACTTAGTCTAATCTTTCTAGTTTCTAGCTATTTCCAATTGAAAACACAAGTCTAAAATAAACTTACATACAGAGCAAAAGCAGTGCTGAGTTGGATGGTCAAGACAAAAATACTTAATGCTCTCTGATTCTCTCTGTTTTTAAAATCACATTCCTGGTTCACATTACATCATTCTTCACACTTCTCTGGGTTCCCAGGCTAACAGAAACTACATTTACATGCTTCACTGCTGGGCAGAAACCAGAGCAATAAAGGACATTTATGCATGTAAATTCTGTCCATTAATTCTGGCCTTAAAACAATAGCAATAATTTCTTCATCTAGACTGGCTGGAGCCATGTTTACATCAAAGGGTCACAAACATGCTTTACTTGGTCAGTAGAGTGCACTGTTGTTACATTATTTTCCAGTTCCACATGTAACACTATTTTTACCATTTAAGACAACAAGCCTGTGGTTTACATTAATATTTACATATGACAGAATTATCTATAAAATTCTATCTAGCTAAGCTGGCAGTCTTCACACATGCAATCAATACAAATAATTATTTTGTCGTGCAGTTATACAGAACTAGGTATATATATCTACAATCAAGTCCATGTCACTGTGTATTTCACACTAGGTCTGGAAATATGACCAAAACATGTGACATAAAATTTAGAATCAGATTTAGCAACTGGGACTGTCTCTGACAAAAGTTCAATCTTAGAATAATCAGGAATATTATCAAGAATGGAAGTAGAAGGTAAAACATGTTTTGCAACAGGAACATTGTTTGGATTGCTCTGAGATCTAGAGTCTGTATCACAGGAACAATGCTGCAATATCGATTCTAGTGCAGGTAGAAGATGTCTTCGATTTCTCCTGTACTCCACACCCTCAGATTCTATGAAGTAGGATCTCAGCTTGGTTCATATACCGGTTACTTGATCAATCCAGTCAAAACCTTTTGCCGTTTGTATCCTCACTCTCTCTCCTTTCAATGGACGAAGAAATCTGCTTGATTTATCATAGCTGGACTTCTGGAAATAACGCTTCCTGAATAATTGGGCTCTAATTGTTCTGTTATTCTTAGTGTTAGGCCATAACAGACTGGAACTAATAGGCAATATTGTTCTGTTTTGCCTGGATAGAAGTCTGTGAGCAGGTGAGCCAAGTATATCGTCACAGGGCATGTTTCTGAGATTGAGTAAATTCAAAAAGACATCAATATTGTTACATTTTGACCTATCAAGTAATTGCTTTGCACTCTGTACTGCATGTTCAGATAGTCCATTTGACTGTGGATATTCTAGACTACTAATAACATGTATGAAATCCCATTCTCTTGCAAATTTCTGAAACAACTGACTAGTAAATTGAGAACCATTGTCAGACACAACTTTGTGTGGGCTACCACAGACTAAGAAATGAAGTTTAAACTTAGTGATAACAGTAGTGGATGTTAGGTTAGGTAGTAAATCAATCTCAAAGCAGTTCAAATAAGAGTCCACCAATACTAAGTAATGCCGATTGTTCCACTCAAATATATCATCACAGGGCATTTTTCTGAGATTGAGTAAATTTAAAAAGATATTGATATTGTCACATTTTGACCTATCAAGTTATTGCTTTGCACTCTGTACTGCATGTTCAGATAGTCCATTTGACTCTGCTACAGGCTCTATGAAGGCAGTGTCTCAGTGTAGTCTGCTACAGGCCCCATGAAGGCTCAGTGTCTCTCCAGTAAGTGTTTTACAACTGTAAATGCCTATTTTTGTTGAATTGTATTAGACATTTTACAACTGTACATGTTTATGTTGAATTGTGTTAGACATCTAATATGATTTATGCTTTATTATTAGATGTTACTATGGCATACTAGCATTTGTATGCACCAATTTGTTTTTACTATAATAATATGTATGGTCTATTTTCATAGCTGCACCTTGTTCACTAATGTTATTCATGTAATTGTGTTATGTGTAGACAGCTCTTACTAGTGTCTAATTATTTCTATATAATTGTGCTGTTACTGGTGGATAGAATCACATTAGAGAACTACGACAGATTGCTGCTCGCTATATTTTTATCTGTGACTGCATAACTGTTGTTCTTCCAATTAGCTCAGTATCTGCATATTTTTATCTGTGACTGCATAACTGTTGTTCTTCTAATTGGCTCAGTATCTGCATATACTAAGTAGTTGGTGCATGGCATTGTTCTGCATGCGGTAGCTATTTGCTCAGTGTGTTTTTTATAATCTTTATAATATATATTTACCATCTCAAAAGTGCTTACTCCTCTCTGTACTCTTCTTTTCTAGACCTAACACCACTCTTAAGTATTCAACTGCGGTACCACCTTTAACATTCTTGTAAGAAAAGCGCAGTCCGGGCCTGAACTGTCTGCAAACAGCTACAGTTAACTTTCAGTATGTGTCTACCTGTTTGAGCCAATATTCATTTTCCCCTGGAGAACATTCTGCTATGGTTGTAAGCAGCCCCCCCCCCCCCACCACACACACACACACACACACACACACACACACACACACACACACACACACACGCACATCTTCCACTTTCTCTTATTCCCTTCTGTTAGCAAATAGTATCCATAACTGATCAATACTGTGTGTTTGTAAATTTAAACTATGACCACAGTAGCCTACTGATACAAGGTTATCCTGTTTTTCCACCGGAGGAACTAAAAAATGACTTATAGTTTCAGAGCAGTCCTTGGCCAATTGTGATTGTTTCTTAACACATACTTGTCTTTGCTTTGGCTCATTAGCAGCAGTACAAAGAACTGCCTGCTCACACCCTTGTTCTCCCCTCCTCCTTCCCTGTTTATTACCTTAAGACAAACCCAAAGTTAATAAATATTACCTGTGGCAGGCACAATTTTTAAAACTACAATCCACTCTGCTACAGGGCCCATGAAGGCTCAGTCTTTCTCCAGTAAGTGTTTTACAACTGTAAATGCCTATTTTTGTTGAATTGTATTAGACATTTTACAACTGTATATGTTTATGTTGAATTGTGTTAGACATCTAATATGATTTATGCTTTATTATTAGATGTTACTATGGCATGCTAACATTTGTATGCACCAATTTGTTTTTACTATAATAATATGTATGGTCTATTTTCATAGCTGCACCTTGTTCACTAATGTTATTCATGTAATTGTGTTGTGTGTAGTCAGCTCTTACTAGTGTCTAATTATTTCTATATAATTGTGCTGTTACTGGTGGATAGAATCACATTAGAGAACCACGACAGATTGCTGCTCGCTATATTTTTATCTGTGACTGCACAACTGCTGTTCTTCCAATTGGCTCAGTATCTGCACATTTTTATCTGTGACTGCATAACTGTTGTTCTTCCAATTGGCTCAGTATCTGCATATACTATGTAGTTGGAGCATGGCATTGTCCTGCATGCGGTAGCTATTTGCTCAGTGTGTTTTTTATAATCTTTATAATATATATTTACCATCTCAAAAGTGCTTACTCCTCTCTGTACTCTTCTTTTCTAGACCTAACACCACTCTTAAGTATTCAACTGCGGTACCACCTTTATCATTCTTATAAGAAAAGTGCAGTCCGGGTCTGAACTGTCTGCAAATAGCTACAGTTACCTTTGAGTATGTGTCTACCTGTTTGAGCCAATATTCATTTTCCCCTGGAGAGCACTCTGCTTTGGTTGTAAGCAGCCCACCACACACACACACACACACACACACACAGACACACACACAGACACACACACAGACACACACACACACACACACACACACACACACACACACACACACACACACACACACACACACACACACACACACACACACACACACACACACCTTCCACTTTCTCTTATTCCCTTCTGTTAGCAAATAGTATCCATAACTGATCAATACTGTGTGTTTGTAAATTTAAACTATGACCACAGTAGGCTGCTGATACAAGGTTATCCTGTTTTTCCACCTGAGAAACTAAGAAATGACTTACAGTTTCAGAGCAGTCTTTGGTCAATTGTGATTGTTTCTTAACACATATTTGTCTTTGCTTTGTGATTGTTTCCAGCCCCTCATACGAGCAACTAACAGGGTCTCTACCCGCTTTGCTCCCCACCTTGCCCCCTATTCCCTCCCGCCCCCGGTGGTCCCAACTTTATTGCACTCAAACCCCTCCCATCTTTCTAATAGCCAACCACAGCACTAACCCAACACTACCTCCTCCATCTTCCCACTACTATCACACCTCCTCAACTATCATGTACAAGCATATCTTTCCTATGCTCACTGCATGCACTCTCCTTGCATATCTTACATCCTACCAAAGCTCCATCATTCCCCCACTCAACCACTACCACTGTTCTACTACTCACACCACCACTCATGTCTCACCCACACTCAGCTCCCCTCCCACCAGCTCAAGAACCATCCCTATGCACCCCCACATATTCTACCAACTATATTACTCAAACATAAAGCATCCCTACAACTTAACATAGTAACCCTCCCACCATACCTATTACCCACAGAGCATAATCATAAAGTTTCCCTTATAAACAAACATATTCAAAAACTGAGAAAACTAATAATCTCATGCTTATCAAAACTAGCCCTAAGTGGAGACATCCACCCCAACCCTGGCCCTACCATCTCCAACCCCAATCTTCATAATCAGACTATAAATCACAACTTCTCCCATATTACAGCCAATAGAAAGCCAAGTGACTTCCTTCTACTATGCCAATATTAGAAGTATATCCAACAAAGTCCATGAACTCCATGCCACCATAGACTTGTACTCCCCAGATATAGTCATCCTGACAGAAACCTGGCTAAAACCTCACATTACCAGTGAGCAAATACTCCCTACAGGTTACGGCATACTAAGAGGAGACCAGCTAAACAAAAAAGGAGGTGGTGTAGCTATAATATTTAAACAGCATCTAAACATCCAGATCTTAAAATCATCAGCTCCACAAATAGGCAATGAAGAAATAATATATACCAACCTCAAAATTAACCAAAACAAAACCACCAACATAATTGGATGCTACTTCCCAACTGGCCAAAACATCCCTCCCCTAGAAAACCTCCTCAGCTGGTCTACCCACCATCTCCCCCAATAAACTATCATCTTAGGTGATTTCAATATTGACTGGCAGTCCTGTTCTGGCAACAATCCAACCCCATCATGTACACCTTCATGGCTTCACTCAACTAGTCCAGTCACCAACCAGGATAAATAAAAACTCCACCAAGCACACTACCCTGGACTGAATACTAGCAAGTAAGAGCCCCCAGTCATATATAACAGGCTGCTTATCAGATAGCCTCAGTGATCACTCCCCAACATTCCTACTCAAAAATACCTATACCAAGCTAAACCTGTTATCTACCGTCAAATACGTAAAAAACTAAACTTTAACCCACTCACATTCATCTCATCCCTCAAAGAATGTAACTGGCATCCTCTAAAGTACCTCAGTCTAGATGATGCAGTTGAATTTGTTAATACTACCTTCCTGAACATCCTTAATTACCATGCCCCCATAAGATTCTCCAGAACCAAAGCACAACCGTCCCCATGGCTACAGAAAACCACTAAGTCAGAAATGAAAAACAGGGATAAAGCCTGGGAGCAGTGGCGCAAAACCAAAACCCCCTCAGCTTGACAGAAATTCCTAGAACTACGCAATAGAGTCAAAAAGCTAATAAAACAGGACAAATCTCAATACTACCAGTCTGCCCTAGACTGCTCATAACACAGCCCCAAACAATTCTGGTCCTCCATAAACTCCATCCTCCACCCAGGTAAAGTCAGTACCCCTCCTCCTAACATCCCTCACTCACAAAATATTGCTACCTCATTCAACACACACTTCACCCAAACCATACTATCACTAGCTAAACAACACAACCCCCCTCTCCTCCAGCCCACACCTTCAACTAGTAATCTCCCCTCTGCCTTCTCTTTTTCTCCTGTACCTACCTCCAACATAAAAAAAACTCTTAACTAAACTTAAACCCACCAAATTAGCAGCAGATAGCCTCCCAAGTGAATACCTACAAATCGCAGCTGATACTCTGGCCTACCCAGTATCCATCTTGATTAACCGATCTCTGTCAGAAAGTTATGTTCCCACACTGTGGAAAGTATCACATATAATTCCCCTCCACAAAGGCGGACCCTCCACAGAACTAACCAATTACCGCCCCATAGCTATTCTCTCTCCACTCTCCAAAATACTAGAGAGATACATACACTCTCAGGTCTCAGAGTACCTCCTTACTAACAACCTCCTTTCCAGTACTCAGCATGGTTTCCGACCAAACCATAGCACCACCACTGCCTTACTCTCCTTTACTAACACTATCCTTCAGCATAAAAACAATGGCTATCTCTCCTCTGCTACTTTCCTAGACCTATCTAAAGCATTTGACATGGTCTCACACAAACAACTTATCTCTGTCCTCAATAACCTATCCTTCTCACAGTCAGTCACCAACTGATTTCAGAGTTAGCTGTCTGACTGCCAACAATCCGTTGTATGGCAGAATGACATATCTCCCCAACTACCTGTCTCCATAGGGGTTCCCCAAGGATCCATCCTTGGACCCCTACTCTTCTCTGTTTACACCAATAATCTAGCCTCTGCCACCAAATATGGCACACTCATACAATACACAGATGACTCGACCATCATCTGCTCAGCCCAGTCCCTACCAAAACTGCAAAAAGTCACACAGGAAGCTTTTTCCTCTGTTGAAACATGGTTATCCGATGCCCGATTAATACTCAACCCAAACAAAACTAAACTACTCATCTTCCAACCCACCAAACATACTCAAAACAACTCTCACTTTAACATCACGGCAGAAGACAACACCACTATATACCCAACTGAACACACCAAATTGCTAGGAGTGGAAATAGACAATAAACTAAAATTTGACATTCACATATCCATGGCTATAAAAAAAAGTCCACAAAAAACTAGGAGCGTTATACAGAAATAAGCAATTTCTCACCAAAGCAGTAAAGATTTCAATAGCAAATTCCCACCTTATGTCCACCCTACTTTATGCCTCTCCAATATATACCAACCTAAGGCAATGTGATCCAAACAAGCTAGAGACCTGCTACAACAAAATTGCCAAATTCACCACAGGGGCATCCTACCGTAGTCACCACTGTCTCTCACTTGCTGAACTGGGCTGGCTTGAACTCCCTCACCTCCTTCAGTGGTATCAACTCTTACTCGCCCACAAACTAGTAAACCATCCACTAAATGTCCCATCCCTCCAGAATCTACTCCAACCCTATCGCACCACCAGACCACTAAGATCCAGCAGCAAAAATCACTGGCAGATCACTAAAGCCAATAACTCTGCTGGTGAAGCACTATTCTCTTGCATCATAGCCAAATTATGGAACTCACTCCCACCCACAATTACCTCCATACCATCATGCACCCACTTCAAAACTTTACTAAAAGTGCAACTAAAACATGCTGGCTATGCCCTTGCAACTCCCACTCTATCATCATCCACCCCATCCAACCACTACCTTTCTTTCCACTCCTCTAACTACCTTGATTATCGCAAGCTCAGATGCTCATAAGCCAGTACTTATTATACAGTACGAACTTCTTCTTCTTGTAACATTTGCTAATATCTGGTATGCACTTCACAGATAAAGATTCTAGTTGTCTACTAATGTACTATGTTCTTCATCTGTAAATATGTTGTAAGTAATTGCTATGTAAATTGTTAATCACTATGTAATTCAATGTAAATACTGTCTGTTTATTTTAACTGTGGAGCTTTTCTCCCCGGGCCTCTGCTGAAAATGGACCTACGTCCAGTCGGACACTCCCGGTCAACAAATTTAAATAAATAAAATAAATAAATAAATAAATAATATCAGTGGCTACTGTTGACCAAGGTAGTTCAGGAACTTACCTTAGATGAAGTGGTTCTCTTTGCAAATGCGGTTTAGATCTATAGCATAATGAACAAGAAGAAAGTCCTTAATCAATGTCTTTTACTACAGAAGGCCAAAATACTTGTTCTCTTACCCTTCTTTTGGTCGATTCAGAACCTGGGTGACCACAATGCAAAATCTGGATATATTCATTTTGTAAGGAAGCAGGAACAACAATACTAGGACCTTTGAAAATAATGCCATCTTCCATCAAAATCTCATCTCTGTAAGGAAAATAAGTTTGCACTCCAGGTGGTAGACTAGATTGCTTTGACAGCCATGCAACATATTTAGTGATTCAGCTTTTGCAAAATTGGATCAGTCTTTGTATGAGCTCTTAGCTCATCAAGTCTTGTGTTAGACAAATTATGCACTTCCATTATGTTAAAGTCAAAATTATCTGTGTCAAGCTGTTCTATTGTATTTCTGGGTGATCTGGATAAGGTAACAGCCAGATAAAGAAGTTTTCCTTTTGTATAGACCATGTTGAAGTTGTCCTTTTGCAATTTCAGCATCATTCTTTGTAATCTTGCTGGAGCTGAATGCATAGGCTTCTTTAGAATGGTAACTCGAGGCCGGTGATCAGTTTCAATCTGAATAGTTTGACCATAGATATAATCATTAAACTTTGAACATGCAAATAATATTGTCAAAAGTTCTTTCTCAATCTGAGCATACTGCATTTCAGTTTGGGTAAGGGTTCTAGATGCATATGCTACTGGTCTGCCTTCTTGAAGAATAACTGCACTGAGATCAAATTTTGATGCATCACAAGAAAGGGTTACTGGTTTATTGACATCATAGTATCTTAATGTAGGTGGGGTGGCAATTGTCCACTTAAGGTCTTCAAATGCCATCTGGTGCTGTTCCAACCAAGACCAAGTAACATTTCTGCACGTCAGCTTTCTCAAAGGTGCTGTCAATTCACTGAAGTTTGGTATAAACTTGCCTATATAGTTGACCATGCCAAGAAAACGCTGTAGAGCTTGAACATTATCAGGTGCTAGCATCTCAAGAATAGCTGCTTGTTTGGATGGGTCTGGTCTCAAGCCAGTGCTGGTAAATTAAGTACATATGTAACATCTGGTAGTCTAAATTTGCACTTTAGAGGTTTGAGCTTTAAGTTCACTTCACGTGCTCTTTCTAAAACTCACTTAAGGTTTCTGTCATGCTCTGCTTCATCATTGCCTCCAACCAATAAATCATCTACTATTATGGCACAATGATAACCTGAAAAAAATTGTTCCTTTGCATGCTGAAAGGCTTCACTTACAGAATTTATTCCAAATGGCATCCTCAGAAATCTGTATCTGCCAAATGGGGTACTAAAAGTAGTCAGTAATTAAGATTTGTGATCAAACATCACTTGCCAAAATGAACTTTTTCATCCAAGACAGAAAAAACAGTGGCATTTGGTATTAAGGCTGTGACTTCTTTGACAGTACACATTGGATGATGAGCTCTCTTTAATGCTATGTTCAAATCTCTTGGGTCAATACATATTCTGATTTTGTCTGAGCCTTTTTTGTGGGCTGCTACCATGGATGACACCCATTCAGTTGGTTCTGTGACTGAATAAATCACACCTTGCTGCACCATTTTATCCAGCTGAGCTTTAACTTTATCCTGCATTGTTATCAGAACTGTTCTTGCTGGTCTGACCACTGGACTGACCTCTGGGTCTAACGTTATAGAATACACAACAAGATGTTTGTCAAACTTGTCATCAAAAATATCAGCATACTCTGAAAAAAATGGTTTCAGAAAAATTGGAACTCAGGTATGTGCTTATATGATGAACTTCTTTGGTAAAAGAAAGCAAGAAAGCAGATTCATTCTCAAACTGTCTCTGAGACCCAGTAATGCCTCTACAGGTCTTTGGACTACATAGAATAACAAGCTGTAACAGTTGCTAGCCAAATAACATGAAAGCACTACTGAGCTTTCGGTCTGAATTTCTTCACATCCATAAGAAGCAAGTTTCAGCCTACTGGCCATATTGAGTTGTTCACCAGCTCTCACTTTAGCAAATGTGTCTGCTGACATAACATTGCACTTTGAACCAATTTCTACTTTGAGCAAGGTGGATTTACCATTGATCTGGACAGTACAAAATACTTCGTTCTTTGCCAACAAATTCAATGCATTAACCTTTTTCACCAATTACTAATACACCATCTACATAGAAAGTAGAATTGCAACTCTCTGTATGATCAACTTGCTTTTTTGACTGACCTTTCTTTATAACTGTGTGAGATTGACTTGATTTGAACAACTTTTGGAAATGGTTCCATTTTTACACTTGTGGCATTGCTGACCAAATGCCAAGCATTTCTCTCTTTTAGACTCATGATTGATACCACAGTTGTGACAGTTAACTATAAAGCCAGAGTTGGGTTTGCTGATTCATGATTATACTGCACTGAGCATGCTCTTTTAATTGAACTAGTCTGAGAACTTGATGGAAAACTGTGTGGTTTCCCCACAGAACCTGCAGGGTCTGTGGCTGCCATGTGTAGGCTTGCTTCTGTTTGCTACATGTTGTCTACATTTTCTCTGGAGCCTGCCAAAACCATGCTCTTAACACTTGCAAGCATACTTGTGCGTCTTTCTGTAACCTCATGGATTTGACAAATCTCAATAGCTTTGCTTAGCATTAAATTACCACCACAAAGCAAAATCTTTCTCACAGCAGCACTGTTAATACCATACACATGCCTATCCTTTATCAACTCTTCTTTTAAGTCACTAAACTGACACATTTTAACTTTGTCGCTCAGGTCAGTAATTAAGCTGCAAATGTTTCCTCTGGTTTCTGATCTGTTGTGTAAAACAAATGCCTCTCCAATGTAATATTTGTCTGGAGGTTACACATTTCTCTGAATTTGTGGTTCAAACACTTGGGGTCTTCCCTTGATTCAGCCTGTACAACAATATGGCTGTTTTCACCTTCTCCCTAATATAGTGCTGGTGCATACACAAATGAACCCTCTCTTTCAATGGCCTCTGACCCAGCTATGTTTAACAAAATGAATGCCATGGTGTATGTATCTTTGCCAGAATGGGCTGCTTGTATAGAAATATCATACTTTTGCTGAAATATTCTCCAATTATGTGCAATATTCTGTGAAATACAACTGGTGAGGGCTTTAGAAATCCATCTGCCATATTAACACATGCCAGCGAAGAGTTTTGCAAATATGGATGAACACACACACACATTATATATATATATATATATATATATATATATATATATATATATATAATGCCAGAAATTTATGCCAGTATTAATAACTATACCCAGTAGTACAACAAGCCTCTGAATAACTGAATTTTGCAAATTAAGTCTCTTGGGCACTATAATACTCTTGAAATTACTGTACTGCAAGACACTAGTAAGAAACATTTCAAAATAACTGCACTGTGTGAATGGAACTGGGCAGAAGAAGCTCAGAGTATGAAACATGTTGAAGTAGCTGCACTTTGTGAATCAACAGTACACGACACACTGAAACTTCTCCGAAATGGCAGTACTTTGCTAGATAATTCTTTACAGTGCAAGAAACCCTCTGTAATGGCAGTACTTTGTGAATAGACACACCCAACACAAGAAACTTTTTGAAATGGCTGTACTTTGACTGTACTTTATGAAATAGCTGCACTTTGCACACAAATAAACTCTTTGGAATACATGCACAGTAACAAGCACACACTGTAAGCCCTTTTACACACTTTGAGGTACTTTGAATAACTATAGTTATACCTGAATACAATATGAAGTAGTAGTTATGCCAAAACACAGCACTTTGCCAAAAAACACGCAGTCACCTTGCTTTATATATACTTAATGTGCCCCTTTTTCCGTTATTATATTTGTTTTGCTCTTTAATCTCTTTTCATGCCCATTATAGTTTTCTTGTGCTCATTACTCTAAACATGCTCATTTTACTTTAAACATGCTCATTTTGCCTTAAACATGCCTGTTTTGCAATTACAAGGTGATTCCAAACCCCTTATGTACTTTTCTGATGCTCGTTTTATCAAATCTCTTTTTCTTAAACATTCATTTAATAGACAAAACTTTTGTGTATCTTGCTAGCTTAATAATGCAGTTTGTGCACTTGTAATGCTCCATTTTAACTTTTTTATAAAATAAACTGTTTTTGCAAGTTTTTATTAGCGTTGGCTCTTTTCTGGCTCTTTTTCTTGTTCGTTTCTCTTAGTTCACTGTTAACTCTGCACGTCGTAGCTCTGGAAAGCAGCCTCTGGCATCCCAGTTCTGACACCATGGTGCTCATCTAGTCAGCATGTAATAGACGAGACTTTGTGGGTTTTGTTCAAGCAGCTTTATTATTGTACAAACTCATCAGGATTGAGGCTTAATAACTTTAACTTAGATAAACTTATATACAAACTAGCTATTACACTCATACATGCTCACTCTCTGGCTGCACTCTCAAAATGGCTAATGAATAACTAACCGACAAGAAAATCAAAAACAAAGGTCCCAACAGAATTGCGAAGTACGAAAAAATTGTTTTAATGAAGCACTTTTCATTGTCGTTAATATGGCAACTTCATCAGATTACATAAAACAAACTCCTTGCAAATTTAAATAATAAAAAATCACATGATTACTGATCAGCTGATCTGTTAATTATTAAAAATCATAAATATTAAGCAGTCAGGTCATTCATAGAAAACCGCAACAATTTGTCATGCTGCAACAAACCATATCCACTTATAATCTCAATCGCCAGGGTAAAAATAACATTTTAAAACCCAACAAATATTGTACATATAATATCTTATAAAAAAATGTTCACAGTACTACCACTGCCCTCCTTTCCTTCACTGATTATATCTTTAAAAATCTTCAGCCCCTAGACCTTTCCTTTCCTTTTGATTATGTCAACCATCCCCTACTCCCTACAAATCCGAATCTATCTCTCTCCTCTCTGAAGGCTAGGCACTGGTTTGCCTCTTACCTCAGCAACAGAAAGCAGGCCGGCCTCTGGGTAACAATCTCCTCTCTCTCATACCTACTCTATCTTTTGTGGTGTTCCCCAGGGCTCTCTTGCTAGCTCCTCTCCTTTTCACTCTATTCAAATGACCTTCAATTGGCCTTACCCCAAGCAACTTGCATTCAATATGCTGATGACTCCACTTCCTCTGAGTTACAAACCCTCTCACTCAAAACGCCTTCACTTCAACATGAGACATGGTTAAAAAGCTGTTTACTCTTTTGAATGAAAAAAAAAAACTCCTCCTATTTAAGCCTACTTTCTAGGTCCCCCACTAGAATTCTCTATCTCTTCTAGCAATGGTACTGTTATATCCCTGATTCTACACTAAAGCTGCTAGGGTTGACTATAGATAACAGCCTTACTTTTGATACTCATATTAACAATACCATTAAAATAACAGAATTAAAACATTCTTAACTCCCAATGCTAAACTCATCTTATTTCTACTCTTCTCTATGCTTCACCCATTTACACTAACCTCAAGAAGAACAATCTCTAAGTTAGCTAACACTCTTAATAACATACATAGATTTGTCACCGAAAAAAAATATAGATCCATCATCACTGTCTGAATCAGCAACTTCACTGGCTAGAATTTCACAAACATGTTATTACTCTCTCAACTTACCTTTGTCCATAGAATATTCTACCAACCCAACAATACACCTATCCTCTCTAATCTCTTTACCGTCCTCTAACAAACTTCTAGTTACTTTACTAAATGTAAATAACTCAGCTGGTGACTCCCTTTTCTCCAACACCATTGGTAAATCTTGGAATCAGCTTCCCACTGAACTCACTTCCATCACATCTCCTATTCTCTTTAAACAAAAACTAAAAACACAACATAAAAAAAACACTTGCCCCTGTCTCTGACTAATGACTAACCATGGCTCTCTCCTCTCTCTCTTCTTTCCCCTACTCTCTATCTCTCTCTTATTATTTGTGTCTTATTTTTTTACACTTTCCTTTCTCTTTTCTAAAACAAACACATAAAACACTGCCCTGTCCTGATCCTGACTAACCATGCGTCTGGCAGTCTCTCCTTTCTCTCTCTTACTCTAAATCTTCTCTCTATTATTGTAGTCTTATATTTTTTACACTTTCCTTTCTCTTTTCTTATCTATCATGTTCTTTTTTTTTCTTACTTCCTATCATATTATTCCAAAACTGCTAATTATATGTATTACTAAACCAGGACTTAATTCTTATGTTGTGCACTATACTTACTTATCCTATCAAACTTTTTTCTCTTCATTTTTGTTTTGTATTTACTGTCTGTACAATTTGTGAAAATGGAGATGTCTCCAGTTAGACTAGCCCGGTTAACAAATGTTAAATAAATAAATAAATAAAAATAAAAATAAAATAGTACAGTGAAGGCGAAAGTAAAAATCTAAAAATCTACATGCCTTATGTTCATATTATGCCGCTATTCAAATAAAGGAACTTCAAAATAATGTACAATGAAGGTAGGGTCATTCACTATATAACCCTCTCAGGTGTTTGAACCAGTCAGAATGCAGTAGTACAACAATCCATACTACAATTGTTAAACTTTTTAACTTTTGAACTTGTCATTACATTATAAGGTACTACCCCTACCGTGGTTAAACTGACAGCCAACTATTTAGGTCAATACTTTTAAATGTTTACATATAAATTATTGTCTTAGAACTGTTTTATACAATACATATGTATTCCCCAATCAACTATTATTGTGTTCTTCAATAATAACAAACAATCTATGTATTCTACCTAACTAAACATTTAAACTTTAAAAGACAAGCGATGTTACATGACTCGTTCAGATGTGGTGTTGAAAAAGCATTAAGTCTGATCTGCCAAGCTAACTCACATTCCTCCAGTAACCAATTAACTGGACCACCCCTAATATCTATCCTAACTTGGTCTATTGCTTTAAACACAAAAGCATGATTTTCATTAGCCATGAGATGCCTTGCTAAGGGACTCTCTAATTTATTTCTCTCTATGGCATAGGTGTGTTCGTAGACTCTATCTCATAGTCTAGATTCGGTTTTCCCAACGTAAAATGTTGGGCACATTTTACACCTAGCCAAGCTGACCACCAATTTAGAATTACAGTGAAATTTTTCTCTCAATCTATATTTTCTTTTATTTATATGAAAGTTTTCTCCTATCTCCATGTGTTTACACATCTTACAACACCCACATATGGTCATTCCTACAGTTTTAGAGAAGGAAAAATTCTTATTCCTTTCTACCAATCTTTTAAGGTTGGCTCCTTTTCTAAAAACTACATTGGGTAACTGGGCATTAATAGTCAAAAGCTTATCTAATGTAATAAATTCCCAATTTTTGTAAAAAATAAATCGAATCATCTCACTATTATTATTGAATGTAGTAATAAAGCTCATTCTAAAATCTTTGTTGGGTCGAATCATATGTGAATGTTCAAGGAGAAAAGAATCATCACTGGTAGGTTCTCTTATATTACAATCATGGCTAGTATTATCTGGTGTAAATCTTTTATTCAATAGAGGTTCTATCTGCCCTGTCTTTTATGGGTCACTTCTATAATTAAGGACTGAATCAAATCTTCAGGGTAACCTCGTTGCTGGAACAAATTATTTAAATGGGTACATTCAGCACTAAAATCCGTGTCTAAAGAAACCATCCTAGCTGCTCTAATAAGTTGGACTTTCACAATAGATCGCTTTTGGTGGAAGGGATGGCAGCTTGAAAAGTGAACAAAACAAGTTGGAAAATGTCTCTTTTCTATATATTTTAGACACGTACCTGCTGTTGATTGTATCCTTCAGCAATTTCCAATCCAAATAATCGATACCACTCGTACTAAAATTGAATGTAAACTTCAAAAATTCTGTAGTGGAGTTTAAATAGTTGACAAATGCCTGAGCTTGTAATTCATTTCCTTTGAAAATAGCAAAAATATAATCCAAAAAGTGCGTGTAGAACAAAAGGTTCATCCTGTGCTCACTGTTGTTAAATATAGATGCCTTCTCCTAGTATGCCATCACCAGGTTGGCAAAACTGGCACCACGGGGTGAACCCATGGCTACCCCACGCCTTTGTAGATAAAATTCGCCATTAAACAAAAATAAATTATTTGTTAGAATAATATCCAACAAAATTTCCACAGTGTATATCTCCTGTGTAGGTGCGTTCTTGGACTTTAACATAAGACTTACCCATTCAATACCTTCTGCCTGTGGAATTGATGTGTAAAGATCTTTAACATCTATGGTCAAAAAGTTAAGGTCAGGGTCAAATCTAAGACTGTTAATTTTGTCCAATAACAACCAGGAATCCTTACAAATCTGTGGTTCTAACAAAAGGTATTTTTTTTTAAATTATGTCAACCACTTTAGCACAAGGGTAAGTAATAGACCCTCTCCCATCAATAAGGGGTCTCATAGGTGGATCGCTCAAAGCCTTATGAAACTTGGGAATGCCAAATAGCACTGGAATTCTGGGCCAAGGGAGTGTAATATAGTTAAAGGTATCAATGTCAATCATTGATTTGATAAACAAATCATTAAAATAATTTTTAATACGGCTGTATGCTGTATTAACTTCATTTAGTGAGGCTTTAGAATAAGCGTCACTAAGTAACAGGAACTGGATCCTTCTGTTATAATCAGCTTGATCGAAAATAGCTACCCCTCCACCCTTGTCTGGTTTTAACACTCTAACAGAAGATGTTCTCAGCAATTGTAACATTTGTTTTTTGTGTAAAGTCATGTTAGACTTCTTGTTAGAACCAGTTTGTGTTAAATAGTGTCTAAAATCAAGTTTGCACACTTGTTCGAATATTCTTAATGTTGGATGTAAGGGTGGATTAAAGGTACTTGACACCCTTAGGCCCTGATTATTGTTAACTGTATTGCCAAACAACACCTCTAGGTTCAGTTTTCTCACAAATAACTTCAGATCAAAGATTAAGAGGTTTACTTGGAACAAAAGTGTTACCCTTTGCTAATGAGTCAATTAACACAGGGTCGATTCTCATGGAAGAATAATTAAAGATCTTAAAATCTCCTGTAGAGTTCTCAATTATGTTAATAGTTGAACCATCATCTGCAGTTATTTCCTGAATCTGTTGTTTCGTTTGGTCCTTTGATTTTTCTGATTGCGATTTAAATTCTTCTTCGGGATCGCACCTGTCTGGTTGCCATCCCGAAAATTTTGATTCATTCTATTATACCCAGCATTATTGCCATTATGTTGGCCCACATGTGAGTTAGAGTTATAATTCTGGTTGTGAATCCGTTCGCTCTATCTCACTCGGCTTTCACTTGACCCTAAATCTCCAGAATCTAAACTGCCCATATTGTTGGAAAGATTGTTTTCTCTAGTAGGTTTTGTCTGGGTTGTATGCAATAAAGCAGCACTTGTGCAAGAGATGGTTTAGGATATGCATTACTATTATTATATGCATTTCTATCTCTATGAATTTTCTTAGCTTTGTTTTGTTTGAGCCTGTCCAATAGTTGGTCAATACTGAAAAAACATCTTTCATAATCGTATTTATACCTTGCAAAATCCAAATGCATGGTAATATCACTGTTCAAGGCTGAAACCTCTTTAGTGAGGGTATCGATGGACATCTTATAGTGTTTAATCATCAGTTTCATTAGATCAAAACCCTGTTGGTCAAATAACAAAATAAGTTCAAGATGAAACAGTGAGTCAGCTATAACACCCATAGGATATTGATGGTGTCTTAGTCTCTTCGGGACTATGGGTTGTTCTAAACAAGTGTCGAAGTAAGAAACTTCAAGCTGAAGTTTCTTTAACTTCAGTAATTTAATGTCAAATAACTTTAATTTGTCACAAAGTGACTGTGGGCTCACCTGTTGAGTGTTATTAGAACTAACCGGTCGCTCCTGGTTGGTACCATCACTGAATGCCAAGTTGGTAGTATTGGTTATCCATTCACTGAACACTGGAGCCCCAATAAGCCCTGTTCTATGGAATTGCCCATTATTTTGATCATCCAAATGTTGTAAGGAAGTAACTGTTGTCGAAAGCGGTGTTCCTTGTGCTGCTGGAATTGAATCTCCACCAAGAGCTTGAGTCGCTGGACTGCTTACTGTGTTGAGTAAATTGACCGCTGGAACCGGGTTTGAAATACTAGGTTCAGCCGACTGTTGCCCTGAACGTAATGAAGGGCTCATGTTTAATTGCACATTATTGGTCCCTCTCAAAATGGCACTGAAGCTAGCACGTGCTTGCTATTTATATGCATGCTTAGTCCTTGAAACGTTTGAAGATACAGTGCACACGCTCTGTTCTAGAATAGGTACTTAAAACTTCACAGAATTAATGTGGGTCAGGGGAACGATAGGCATGTGAGATACTATACATATAAAGCATGGCCTAAAGGCTATTAACAGATTCAAGCCATGCACTGTCTGCAGTAGCACATGGTATGGTAGTTCTCTACACTACCAATAGATACCAGGAGTATGTCTAAGATCATGCATAAGTTTTTGAAAATAAATAAACAATTGAAAGTAAATGTGGGAGTTTTGAACCCCTTACCCTTGATAGAGGGAGAAGCACCCTTAACCCACTATGCTAACACAACAGTTAGAATTACATTTTTTTTTTTTTTTCCATAATAAAATGTTATGGGACTCTGATATCTGGCATTATTCAGTTACTGCAACAATCCATTAGTCACAAGGGATATGGCACCTATAAGACTCAACAGCAGACATGTCCTATGAAGTCAGAGACAGACAGTTGACAGGAATGGGGGGGGTGTCCATGTGAGGGGAAGTTTCTGGACAAAGCCAGGAGGAACACTACATGACTGCAAGGATAATTCCTTAAAGAGTCACTTAAAAAGTTAATAGAGAAACAGTTCTATTACCATGATACAGTTTAAAGAAATATGAAACTCTAATGTCTAACATTACTGACTGACTGTAACCATCATTGATTTATAAAGGGGAGGAAAAAATTAAGAAAAGACACTGTAACATTCTATCACCTCATAGACAGGTAAGAGATATACCAGTGTGTATGTGTGTGCATGGGGGTGGGGGCTTGTTTGAATGTGTGTGGGAGAGTAAATGAAGGGTGGTTGCCAGTTTTAATAAGATCATTGTTCTGCCAGTGTTGACTACTGCAGGAAACTGCAGATTTGCACTATCGATAGTTAAGCATGACTGAGAGACATGCAGATTAGCCTTCCTTATCATGGTTAACATTCCTCTGAAGAAGTTTCTGTATTATGGAACCAGTCCCTTTTCAGCCACAGCTCTTACCACCAGCAGTGAACATCTTCCTAAATCCCCAGGGTAGTTTTGACTCAATGTACATTTTTTTTTAATTTCAAGGTGCACGATAATTCATACTGCATAATAATGCTAAATAATTTCATAGTGCATAATAATGCTAAATAATTCATAGAATCATTAAAAAGGCATGCATGACAATTCCAGTTCTGTTGAAATTATGAAAACATTTCTCCCAGAAAGTCAACAGACTTTGAGAACAGCATAGTTTTGCTGTCTTGCTTTCACTAATGTAGATTTAGTGTGCAACACCTTAAGCAGAGAAACGTCTGATCTTTTTTTTTTCTAAATCAGTTCATAGCTTCATAGGCAAGTACTAAGCTAGCTACCCTTGCAGGCCATTGTAAGCCCAGCCAATTTCCCTTTTGGTGATTGAAATAACCTATCCCATCTGGTGTTAGAATGGCCTTACCCATCCCAGGGTCTATGATTCTATATCACCCATAGTGAAAATAACCGGGATCATACCACTGATAATTTGAGAGGACCCATGCATGGGATAAAGGATATATGTGCTTCCTCTGTCCATTAGTAGTACAGGGGCAGTCCTGGAGTAAATTTTCTATTGCCCATCCATAGATCCAAGTTGCATATGGACATGGACAGGGATGAGCCTCATTTTATGTGGATGGGGAATCTATCCTATAGCAGTGGTATAGGATGATGGCGCAGAAGTGGTTTAGATCCCTAGACAGGATTTCTGATATCATTAGACTTTCTGATGTGCAGAAATTATATGCCAGACACGGGTCAGCTCTTAGCAGTCTGTAGGATACTGAGTATGGTGACAAGTCTTTGAACTGGTCCATGAGGGATATATTGTTTAGGCCTTGTATCCTTTTTGTAAGGTATCTCTGTGGGCATTACAGTTGTCACATGTGTCTGGATGGATACATGCCAAAAGGGAATTATACTCAATTATTATAATCAATTATAATCAGTCTGTAATATCCCCAAAATAATTCTGTGAAAGCTGACACAGCTTCTATTCTTTCTGCATGTCTAATCAATTACCAAGACCACTACAGCAAAAGTAAAAACTTGTGCCTGGGATGTTTAGCTCAATATGTTGTTATAACTTTTGCAAATGCTGCTGGAAGAGTAAAGAGTACCATTACACAGTCTGCAAATCTGAAAGGCTCTGTGCTCACCCATAACTAAGTTACTGGCAAGTCTAAGTTGATGAAAAGAATATGCCTCCAATCTCTTTTTCTTAGTGGAACATCCATCATCAAAATTAGTGCATATAGATTATACATTATCATAAAATGGTATACTATACATTATCATAAAATGGTGTACTGTATGTTATCATAAAATGGTATGACATTTACCTCATATGCTTCAAGATTATCTGATTCAGTAGGTAGACCCATGTAACGTTCTGTATAGATTGAAGCTGTAGTTGCAAAATAAAAAGTACATACTAAATAAGTGTACTAAATGCACTAGTATTATTATTATTACTTAGGCATTTATTGCATGGATACCAGTACTGTTTACAATATGCTATTTTACTTCCTTAGCTTTAGTTTTACTGATGACCTGTACATAAATATGAAAGTCCATTTGCACTTTTATGAACTTTAAAATTATTACTTGCTTTCTACTCGTCCTTATCATCTAGTATCAATATCTTTCTAACAAATGATTTATTTGATGTGCAGTTTTAAAAATGGTTTTAATGGTTCCAATAAAAACTTGAAAGCACACTTATTTTTTTAGAAATGGCCTTCTTAATGTTATCTTTTTCACATTTCTTAGTCGATTATTTTTCCTTCTCTCCACAAAATAATATATTTCAACTCATGAGGCTCTTCTTCTGTTACTCTACCTTCTTGTGATGAAGAATGGTTTAGATTTCTCAAGACCTTGAGGCAATGGATGACATTTACCCAGGGTCCATTTTTCACTTTACATTCCCTGTGGTAGGCAGGCATATAATAACATTACATAGGTAGGCATATAATGACATAGCATTTCCCCCCACAGATAACCATCAGCTACCACCAGCTCCACTCTTCATTCACTGGGTCTACTGGACCCACCTTAGCCTACCCCAGGCTCAACTCAACCGACATCCAGGGTTTGTGAGAAATCAAGGGTACTGATCAGTGTAACACTACTGCCTGGTAGTGTGCACTAACTCCTGTCCCTTTGGCAGCCTTGTAGGCTGTGCAGTTACTTCTGTAGAGAGCAGCATGCATGCTTCCGTACATCTCCGACTTCCCAACTATGAATCTGACAGCTTAAGTGGCACAGAGTTTGCCAGGCTTGTATGCTGCTTATTGCAGTGCGTGTAGGCAGCCTCCCTCCCTCTAGGATGGGTACACTGACATCTGCCACTCACGTCCTTCCTTCTTCTGCAACCTCTTCCAGCACCTGTATCACTAACAGAGCAGAGGTTGCTTGGAACACAGTAAGGGAGTTATCCCTTTTGCCACAGGACCACTTGGCATAAAATGATGTTACTGCAGTGCACTCATGCTCTTGTGATTCACAGCATCTGCCTTCTTACTGCTGCCCCTCACCCAGAAACACTGATTTACTTAACCTCTTCCAAGCAAGGGGGGCCACCACAAGATAAACAGTCTTTTATTTATGATTTCTGGGTTTTCATTCTTCTAACACAATCCTGTCCTGGAACAAGCAGTAACAATTTCACCAATGTACTTATTACACTGACAGGGGACTATGTTACTCTCTAAATGACAAATGACTCAATATGATAAAGGGAAAGCACCCTGAATATTTATTATGATACATTGCATTACAATGTGGCATCATTACAGCATGCATTAATATAATGTAAAGTTTCTGACTTCATACCATAATATCGCCAGTCTGATACAGGTGCAACTGCCATTCCACATTTGAACACTCCAGTTCCAGCACTAAGAGCCAAGGAAGTTACATATCCACCATATGACTGTGAAAAAAATGAAATAATTGTGTCCTTATGGTATAAAATATGGTTCAAATAATTCAACCATACAGCACCTAAAGAAATAAATATATTTGACAGATATGCAACTGATGTCCTAATTTACAAATCTGAAAAAGCCGAGTCTACATTTCTTGGATAAACCCTATCTACTTCCCAGATGAGGTTTGATTTGAACACACCAGTGAGTCCAGCTTTTACATTAATTTGATAATAAAACATTTGAAATAGACAATACTTTGTTTTTGACAGGCGTAATGTCATTTCAAGGAAGACCATGACTGTTAATTAACACTGCCTGACTGATTCATCTTCGAAGTCAGATAAGCAGTACACATCCTTATCTCTGAGCATTTCAGTTACAGCTTTCTTCATTTGCTGATCTTACCCTACCATCTTGGCCATGCACCCCCCCTCTGTATTTTTTTAGTTATCTTTCCTGCTTTTTTCTTGCATTTCTCACCGCACCTTACCCACTTTTTTCCTCGTGCTATTATTATTATTATTTATTATTTTACATTTGTTAACTGGGATGGTCCGACTGGATACATGTCCTTTTTCAGCGGAGGCCCGGGGAGAAAAGCTCCAACAGAGTTACATTGATAATTAGGTACAGTAAATGAGCTGAAAGAACTTAACAAAAACATAGGCTATTTACATACAAGCACAAGACTGCCATTACTATTTCTGAGATTACTACAAATGTAACATTAATAACATATTAGCAAGGACGGTAGGCAGTATAATGACAGAGTTAGACAGGATACATATTTCTTTATCACAGTATACAAAGTACTTATCATCTTAGCTAGTTGTTTATGTTTTAGTTAATGGCACAGAGCTAGTCTGGGTTTGAGCAAGGACATAGCCAGTGTGACTTGAAGTGGAGTTTTAGACTATTTTTGAATTGACTTAATTGAATCCTATCAACCTGCATCTCACTGGCTTTTCAATACTTTAAATACTAATTGTTTCACCTTATATTTTAAACTATTCATTATTTTTTTCCTTGTAACTTCATATAATTATAGCTCCATCATTTAGTGTAATATTATCCCAAAATTTCTACCATAGTGCATTGTTGTTTTACAATTGTATTGTTTAGTATTGCATAATATGTTTTTCCTCTTGCACATTGTCCTATTTTTCACGACTGTATTGTTTTATAACTCCTAATAAGCATAATCATTAATTGCATTGTTTAACTGGAGCTTTTCTCCCCAACCTCTGCTGAAAAGGGGTCTTGTTAGGCCTAACCAGACTAACCTGGTAAATAAATGCCAATAAATAAAACAGTGGTTTTATTATAACACCATAAACATATCCGTAAACAAACTTCACAATTTGATTGGAAGGAAAATAACATGATGGCTAACAATGTTGACCTCCAGTATTACATATTTAATTTGTTTTCCTTCTTGTTCACATTATTTCTAAACTAATTTTCCTCCATAGCTCTCATCCTCTTTGCATAATAATCAGGAACAAAACCAAAAATGAGGGGACAAAAGCCCAAAATCAGGGACAAATATTAAGCATAACTGTAATGCACTTAAAAATCAATAGACCAATGGAATTTGCATTAGCATTCATATTTCTAATCAGTTAGCGGTACAAGACTCTAATGCCAGGAATTAATAACTTAAGTTATTTAAGAAAAGATAAGATTCCTTTATTTTCATTGCAGAAGTGCAATGAAATTTGTAGCAATCCTCCTTAGGTGCATTCACATATGATGAACATGAAAAAATAAGAGAATGCAATACAATACAACACCAAACAATACAATATAGTGTTGCAGTAAACAACTAAGTTATTGCACTTGTGTATAATTGCACATGAAACAAATAAGGTAAGGTGCACAGGAATGTAAACACATGCCAGAAACTATTCACAGATTGACCAGAAAATCAACATTTTTATGAGATTCAAGGCAAAAATATAAGGCAAAATCATGGATATTCTGCAAAATCACAGAGATCTGAGAGATATACCCATCAACCGCCCTCAAAGAATTTATGACTGTGCATTGACCCCTGAGCAGCACATTTGACTGCATTAATAAGATAATACAGAATCCAGCCATACTCTTACCTAAATGAAGTGGAGGCTCCTAACTTAAGCCATTATTTACACAATATACTCATTCATCCTGCTCCTCTTTATAACATATCCCTGCAGTGGATATAAAAAGTGTACACACCCCTGTTAAAATACCAGGTTTTTGAGATATAAAAAATGAGACCACAATAAATCATTTCAAAACTTTTCCCACCTTTAATGTGACCCATAACCTATGCAATTCAATTGAAAAACAAACAAATCTGTTAAGGGAAAAAATATAAAAAATAAAAAAGTACAATAAGCTGGTTACATAAGTGTGCACACCCTTAAACTAATACTTTGTTGAAGCACCTTTTGCTTTAATTACAGCATTCAGTCTCCTTGGGTAAACACCTGCCATCAATTAAAGAGACTCTGATTAACCCTAAATAAAGTTCAGCTGTCCTAGTAGGATTTTCCTGACATTTACTCAGTTGCCTGCTACAGCGAAAGCCATAGTTCACAGAGAGCTTACAAAGCATCATAGGGATCTCATTGTTGAAAGGTATCAGTCAGGAGAAGGGTGCAAAAAAATTTCCACAGCATTGGATATACCATGGAGCACAGTGAAGACAGTCATCAAAAAGTGGAGAAAATATGGGACAACAGTAATGTTGCTTCTTATGTCTAGCCTATGGGGTATGGTTGCAAGTTCTTACACAGAAAAACATCCAGGCCTGGCTAAAATTTGTGAAACAATTTATTTATTTATTTAACATTAAACACTCCAGATACATACATCAAGTCTCCCAAAAGCATCTTTCAACATGAGCATACATACATCCAAATCAAATCAAAAAAACAAAGCTGGGGAGATAGTGAAGTTTTATTTTGACCCCACCCAGCCAGCCAACCTAAATCAAAAAAAAATCTGTGGGGTGACCTGAAGGGCTGTGCAACACAGATGCCCTGGCAATCTGACATTTGGAGCACTTTTTGCAGGAAGAGAGTGACAAAATATTGTCAAGTCAAGATGTGCCATGCTGATAGACTCCTACCCAAGAAGCCTGAATGCTGTAATTAAATCAAAAGGTGCTTCAACAAAGTATTAGTTTAAGGGTGTGCACACACAACAAAGAATTAGTTTAAGGGTGTGCACACACAACAAAGTATTAGTTTAAGGGTGTGCACACTTATGCAACCAATGTATTGTATGTTTTTTATTTTTTATATTTTTCTCCTAACACATTTGTTTGTTTTTCAATTGAATTGCACAGGTTATAGGTCACATTAAAGGTGGGAAAAGTTTTGAAATGATTTATTGTGGTCTCATTTTTTATATCATAAAAACCTGGCATTTTAACAGGGGTGTGTACATTTTTTATATCCACTATATACATCCAAAAATTATTTAGCTTTTCTCTACAACCTTCTCTCGTCTCACATTACACATAATAATTAGCTTCTCTTTACCCAGACCTTCTCCTCATCTACCCCTCTCTGAACTCCTGTTAACATTTAAACACCCATAACTAGAGTGTGGCAAAAGAGTTGGTATGGTGCCTGACTGTCAGTTTGTTAATCTGGTACCAGTACGGATGGTGCCTGACTGTCAGTTTGTTAATCTGGTACCAGTACGGATGGTGCCTGTGTGGCAATTTGTTAATCTGGTGCCAGTACAGATGGTGCCTGACTGGCAGTTTGTTAATCTGGTACCAGTATGGATGGGGTCTATATTATGTGATCGAACAGTGAAATGTTCGAACACGTAATAATTGACCCCTAAATGTCGAACCGTCGGAATGTCAAATGGTTCAATGGAGATCTCCATACAGTGCGGACATTTAAGTTTTCCATTATCTGCACTGTAGTGCGATCTTGTAGTTGGTATATTTAAGTAACGGGGGGTGTGGGAGGTGCAGGGGAGGCTTGACTCCTTGCTTAGAGCATTTTTATGGTTTGTTTGGATGTTTTTGTTTTTTCTTTGTCGTTCGACATTACAACGTTTCGACATTTAGAGGTCGATTATTACATGTTTGAACATTTCACTGTTCGATCATGTAATATAGATGTGTACGATGGTGCCTGACTGGCAGTTTGTTAATCTGGTACTGGTACGGGTGGTGCCTGACTGTTAGTTTGTGAATCTGGTACCGGTATGGTTGGCGCCTGTCAGTTTATTAATTTGCTACCAGTATGGATAATGCCTGTGTGGCAGTTTGTTAATCTTATACCAGTACAGATGGTGCCTGACTGGCAGTTTGTTAATCTGGTACCAGTACAGATGGTGCCTGACTAGCAGTTTGTTAATCTGGTACTGGTACAGATGGTGCCTGACTGTCAGTTTGTTAATCTGGTACCAATACAGATGGTGCCTGTGTGGCAGTTTGTTAATCTGGTACCAGTACAGATGATGCCGGACTTCCAGTTTGTTAATCTGATACCAGTATGGATGGTGGTTGACTGGAAGTTTGTTAATCTGGTACCGGAATGGATGGTGCATGACTGGCAGTTTGTTAATCCAATACCGGTACAGATGGTGCCTGACTGTCAGTTTCTTAATCTGGTACCAGTACAGTTGGTGTCTGACTGTCAGTTTGTTAATCTGTTACCAGTACGGATGGTGTCTGACTGGCAGTTGGTTAATCTGGTACCGGTATGGATGATGTCTGTCAGTTTGTTAATTTGGTACCAGTATGGATGGTGCCTGCGCGGCAGTTTGTTAATCTGGTACCAGTACAGATGGTGAATGACTGGCAGTTTGTTAATCTGGTACCAGTACAGATGGTGCCTGACTTCCAGTTTGTTAATCTGGTACCAGTACGGATGGTGCCTGACTTCCAGTTTGTTAGTCTGGTACCAGTATGGATGGTGCCTGACTTTCAGTTTGTTAATCTGGCACCATTACAGGTGGTGCATGACTGGCAATTTGTTAATCTGGTACCGGTACAGATGGTGCCTGACTGGAAGTTTATTAATCTGATACCACCATGGATGGTGCCTGACTGGCAGTTTATTAATCTGGTACTGATACGGATGGTGCCTGACTGACAGTTTGTTAATCTGGTACCAGTACAGTTGGTGTCTGTCAGTTTGTTAATCTGGTACCAGTTTGGATGGTGCCTGACTGGCAGTTTGTGAATCTGGTTCCAGTACGGATGATGCCTGACTGGCAGTTTGTTAATCTGGTACTGTTATGGGTGGTACCTGTCAGTTTGTTAATCTGGTACCGGTATGGATGGTGCCTGACTGTCAGTCTGTTAATCTGGTACCGGTATGGATGGTGCCTGACTGTCTCAGTACGGATGGTGCCTGTGTGGCAGTTTGTTAATCTGGTACCAATACAGATGGTGTCTGACGGTCAATTTGTTAATCTGGTACCAATACAGATGGTGCCTGACTGTCAATTTGTTAATCTGGTACCAATACAGATGGTGCCTGACTGGCATTTTTTTTTAATCTGGTACCAGTGCAGATGATATCTGAGTGGCAGTATGTTAATCTGGTACCAGTGCAGTACTGGGATTTCTTTAAGGAGTCATGGCTAATATCACAGCTCCTTAAATGGATGTATTTAGTTGCTTAGGGTGTTAGTCCACAATTTTGGAAGACACTTTTTTTTCTGTGTGTTCCACTTCAGAGACTTTTGCTTTTTATTATTTGGTCTTCAACTTTAGACTGAGGAAGCATCAGTGTGGGGGACAGGCCAAGGTGCCACTTGACCTAGTTACAGCTCTAACCACTTATTTAATGGTTGTTCTATTAACATCCTTAATCATTCTTCCTACTCTGTAACTTCCTCTATCCTCTGTTTCCTAAAACTATTAATCTCGTTTCTGTTTCCCCATCACTTCCATATCGTCCTGTTACCAGGGGATGTGCTCTGTTATGCCTGACATGAATGTCCATAGAGCTACCCCACAAAACCTCAGTGACTTGTTCCAATGTACTTCACACCTGGAGTACTTATCTGCAATACATTTTGAGCTCACATTTCTCTCTCTGAACCCCCAGTACTTTTCAGACAGTACTGTGTGACTCTGTCAACTTATTGCACCATCGTAGCACTGTTTAATACATCAGATCCATGATTCTGTCAGTTCTTTATGCCTATTTGTTTCTTTAACTCATTTTCTTCACTTCTCCAAACTATCCTTCATAGGATACCCTTTGACCCAGTGATTTGCTAATACTTATTCCTTAGAGATCCATTTTCTTTTATATCACATCACTATCTCACTATCTTCAAATGCTTGCTATCATGTTCAATACTTTTGTGACACTGACAGTCCAGCTAGCTGGAATTTTGTAAATAATTCTATGTCATTTGTGAATATTGATATGATTTATACAGAACTGTATGTTATATACTGAGCTTCAAGAATGTAACACACCCTGCTGAAACATAGGAGATTAACTTACAAAACATCAAGAAAATAAGTTGAAATTAAGTGCTTTACAATTGTGTTATAAAATTTAGTTTCAATGCAGCAAGGAGACAGGGTGTCTAGAGCTAGAAGTTTTTTGTATTGTCTTGGAGAAAAGTAATTAGTAGGTCTAAAATGTAAAAGTGTTTTATTGTTTTACGTCCTCCAAGATCTGAGCAAAAATCTGAGAGATATGTATTTTTTAGCACAGAGATGTTAAACTTCTGTTAACTGTCTGTTTAGCCTGGGAACGAAAGTCAGGTGACAAAGAGTGATGTCATCCAAGCTAACCCAGCAGTAATGTTTGATATTTATTTTATTTATTTTTTTATTTTACATTTGTTAACTGGAAGTGTCTGACTGAGCCAAAAAGGACCTTTTTCAGAAGAGGCCCGGGGAGAAAACGCTCCACATAGAAAAATTACAGATACGTTTAGATATTTAGACATGATCAGTATACAAACAAATTACAATAGACATTTTTTACAGTGGTATGTAGCACATTAGCAGTTACAGTGGAGAGAACAAGCAAGAAAATATTAATTTAAAAATAAAGGTAATTAATAGATTTGTGGTGTACAGCTGAAATTTGGAACATAGGTAGAATATATACATTGTACATTAGCCAGTGTTTGTGAGTAAAAGTGAAAACTATTATCAAGTACTCTAGGTTTAGTATGTGTACTTTATCTATTATATTAACTTATAAGTTAATTTAAGAACTCTCTCAGAGAGAGACTGCATTTTCTATTTTGTCTTGGACCAAGCAAGAACATCCACTCATCTGTATTTGCTATGCTTTGTAGGGCATAGTATCTCTTTTAGATATAGATAGGAATATAGTAAAGATTAGTTTTGATGTTTTCTGTATTTATTTGAGACTGTCCTGCAATGTTTTTTTAAATATTTCCTGTGACTTTGAACTCTGAAGTAACTGTATTTGTTTTCTGAGTATTATCTTATTCTTTCATTATTTATTAAATATATTGAAACCTATCTTCATGGCTGATACTTGTGAGACATATTTAAGCTCTTAGAGTACTTGCATATGTATTTGGTGACACTGTACTGGACACTCCTAAATAGCCTTGCAAGTCTTGGTCAGAACTACCATTTGAATAATAGTAACATTACACAGTAGGATTGGTCACCCTTTGTAAGGGCCTTATAGTAGCTGATAAGTAGGGGTTGGTGGCAGTTGATAACTACCTTATAGTCTGGGCAGTAGGGGGCATAGCTGGTAAACCTGTGCCAGCCTTCCCCAGGTGTGTGTGTCTTTGTATATAAATCAAATTCCAAAGTGTGTGTGTGTCAGCTACTTGGGCAGGGACATGAAGCACTGGGTCGACAGAGAGGGTGCTGGAGGTCTTGGCTTGGTCCCTCAGTTGAGATCTTAACCCTATAGCTGTGCCAGTGGGAAGTCTTACTGGGGATCTGGAGAAAGAGGTAGAAACCAGCACCAGACTGACTGTGGTCTCTTTGTTCTCTTAAGGGAAATAGCACTTTGCTGTGTGTGTACTTGTAATCCTCCCATTGTGTATGTCCCTCACTGTTGCCATTGGTGAGGATTGAGGCTCCTTGAATACTGGACCAGTGCAGGGGTGTCACAACTTTCACCATAATTCCTTTCTCTCACAGTTTCCACAGTCCTTCCTTTCTACTCCAAATGCATCAATATACTGCCTGTCATCAGTACCTAAATTCTTTCCTACACAAGTGTCTGATCTTACTTAATCATCCTATATGTCCACCGCTTTACTGAGGAGCAAGTTTTTTATAACTGTGATCTGCAGTTGTACAATGCAAAGCTTATTTAGATCTGGCATACACTGCCTATTACCTGGGACATCATTGCATATTTAACATATAGTCTTAAGGCCAATTGCTTTTCATAAATTATTTTTTTTTTGCCAGTAGCACAGATTATAAGGCTCATACCATCATGTTTTAATTAGTGAAACTTTTGGTGATTGTGCTGCTACAGCTCCTGTCCATCATATAAAATTCTGGCAGTTGATATGATTGTAATCCCATTTACCATGTATAAATTTTCAGAAGCCATGGAACTTCAAGCCTTCTCCATGTCTTATAGCAATGTAAATCTTGTGTGTGTAGACCCAGTCTGTCACATGTAAATTAGCATGAGAGAGGACATTGTGAACTGAATCTGTATAGCCTGTAAAAAGATTTTGTCAACAGAGCACACATGTAACGTCCTGACCATGAGGTAACTTTAAAGCAGAACACCTTCAAAGTAGTTTTTTGTTTTGTTTTGTTTGACTGTTTGTTTTTCTGTTTACTTTTAAGACAGAGTGGTAAGTGCCATGGCTGACTGAAAAATACAGACTGAAAGGAATACAATCTGTTAACATGCCTAGGGATGACATGAAATTACAACTATTTTGGATGTAGCTAAGGTTGAGTCCACTGAACTCAATGATAGCATGGAAGTTGACAAGACTGTACGGAATACATCACAGGTTCATAGCTTCATTGGTGTTTACTATGCTAATGGCCACTGGGACCTTTTTAAGCCTAGCCATGTATCCCAAATCTCTGATAAGTTCTAGTACATTTGATAAATATAAGCAGGGCCTTGGGAGATGAACCATTTACAGGTTGTCTGTGTCCATTAGAGTCATAGGTGCCAAACCAGGGATGAATGTTATTTTCCCTATCCAATTGTCCAAGCTACTCTTGAATTTGGTTAGGAAGGAACTCTGCCTATTCCAGAGATGGGGTAATCTCTAGAATAAACACCTGTCTCTCCAGCAGGTCTTATTTAGATCACAGGCAAGCTTCAAGTCTTTAGAATGCTAATTCTGGTGTTGTTTGTTTTGCAGATATGCAGTATGTCCATTGGGGTGAATGTGACAATGTCTTTTATGTCAAGCACAGATCTCCCCTCAACAGCCTGTAGGAGACAGAATACAGGAACAGGGCCTTGATGCAGTCTGCATAGAACATGTTAGTTACTTGTATTCTTTTTGTGAGGGACTTCTGTGGACATTCTAATTGATAGGTACATACTAAAGGGGGCATTGTACTCAATGATAAGTCTCATGAATGCTGAATACACTGGAATGATGACCTCCTTGGACCTGGATGCTATTGTACATTTCTTTATCAGTTGCACAGCATGGAATGATTTCCTCACTACTGCAGACACATGATGGTCAAAGACTAGATTACTGTCTATGTGAGTACCCAAGTCCCTGACTACTGAGTCAACGCTTAGGGGTGTGGTGTCAATATGATAGTTTCCAGGGATGGATAACTTTCCAAAGGATACTATTATGTATTTCTTGGAATTAAGCTTTAGTCCATGCATCTGACACAAGTTGTTGTCTGTATCATCACTTTCTGGAGAACATTAGTTTGAATGTGTGTGGGGGGGGGGTCTATGATGACTCTAAATTTGCAATCACCTGCAAATCTGGTCAGCCAGATGCCCTTGGCATTGGCCTTGACTTCAGAGAAGTAGATGCCAAAAAGGGGCAGTCCCAGGACTCATTCCACCTCCAGATTACTTCAGACTGTAACCTGAAATGAAAAACCTGGAGACAAAGTTGGAAATGAAACATGTACTACAAAGAGACAGAAGCAGGTCCTAAATGTTTTATCTCATGCATGGGTACCATCAGATTAACTGCGGTATAATCCTCGTTATTTTCATTAGGGGTAATATATAATTATAGACCATGGGATGGATAAGGCAAATCTAACACAAAATGGAATAGGTTAATTCAAGCATCAGCTGGGAAATTGTCTGGCCTTATAATGGCCCACAAGGACAGATAGCCTAGTACTTACATATGAAGCTATGATCACAGTTATTCTCATTAGTGGCAATATATAATTATTTACCATTTTACCTGTTCTGCTTGTTCTGGTTTTTTCATCAAGCAGTGTTTAAATAACTGATCTGTTAATTGTTTAAAACATTCTTTAGAGACTCCTTATTTTTGCTAATTTAAACTTTTTTTCATGTTTCACTGCTATTTTTCCTGCTGTTTTAAACATTCTCTAGTGTTTTCTGTTGAAACTAGGGTAACTAGTAGCTGTAGCATAGTCCAGAAACAGGCTTGCTGCTTCTGGAACTGTTTGTAGTGGTTTGTTTTTCCTGAGAATGTTTTTCCTGTTTGGATTGGAAGGAGCCTATCTGCACTTTTGTGAAAGAATTGTGCTGCTTGGGACCCGTCTGGTAAAGGAAAGCCTGTCTAGCTAGTGAAATAAACATCCTCCTTGGTCCTTTCGAATCTTTTTAAATTTTTTTCAAAATTTTAGCTTCTGGTATTTAGGGCCTGCATTTCAGCTTGTTTGTATGTCATGCAGCACCTCACACTGCCGCTCAGTTGTGCGCCAAAGCAGGACAGTTAAACTCAACAATTTCTCCTCTGTGATTGATTCTGAATAGTCACCCCTAATGATAACAGTCTCCAACCTAGCATTATGGACAGTTGGACTACCCTTGGTTCTCCTGCCAACCTTGTTGACTTAGATCTCTTCAGGCATTGTAGTAATTTTGCCTCATGTACACAGACAACCTTCTACTAATAAAACACTAGTACAGAGTACGAGAGATGCATTTACACCAATAATCTAGAATCTATGCTCCTTCCCAATTAAAATAGTAGCACAGAGAAGGTCTTCAACCCACCCACCACTACATTTGCTGATAGTACCACTCCTCATACCCATCTTCTCTCTGCCATACTGTATGCTTCTCCTGTCCTAATTAATCTAAGCAAGAGTGATTTAAACACGCTATTAGTATGCTAAAACAAACTAGCAAAATCCACCAAAAACTCCTCCTACAGCACCTACCAATGTCAGGCCCAAAAACAGCTTTCCTGGCTGGAACTCTCAAACATCTTAACTCTAAACCAACTTCTTCTAGCTCACCAAATACTGCACCAACCTGACAAAACTCCAGCCTTACAAGACCTGATCACCTTCTACTTCACTAACCATGAACTTAGATCCACTAACATGGCAGTAATCGCAATCTCCAAAAGCCATTACAGCTCTGGTGACTCCCTGTATTCTAACATTACCAAGACTTGGAATTCCCTACCATTAGAAATCAAGGTAAAACCTAACAAACCATCTTCAAAAAACAGCTTATTTCCCACCTAAACAACTCCTGGACATCCAGCTGCCTAGCACCTGGCTGACCTATTCTAACACTTTTCCTTTACCCACTATCCAACCTCTTCTTTAAAACTCCCACAGATGCACTATATATTATCACACATTACTTACCAACTCACCGCCACCTACTCCCCACTGTCGCATCTATACCCACTAACTCTCCCCTAGACTAAGCTGAAAAACTTTCCCTTAAAATGTCAATGAACCTCATATGAACCTGTCTGGGTAGAGAGGGTGGCTTAATGGTTAAGGTGTTTGCCTTACAAACACAAGATGCAGGGTTTGAGTCTCACAAGGGATAATTGGCTAGGCTTAAAATGGCTCGCAAGAGCAGTTAGCTTTGTACTAATCTATCTATGAACCTATATTCTCCTTTGACAAACTGGCTAGTATTTTTAGTTTTTCCTTTCTTGTCTTATCTTCACTACATCTTCAAGATTATCTGTACTGAACATAATGTATGAATAACAATCATATGTTACTACCTGCTAATTGTATGTCTAAACCACTATGCTTATGTAAATATCTTATGCAGTCGTATATTATCTGCTATATTTTATAACTGTATGTTTAAACCACAATGCTCATGTAAATATCTTATGCAGAAATGAAAAATAAAAATAAATAAAGCTCTGTACAATCACCTGCATAAGTGTATAAACTTGGCCGTACCAGAAAGAATGAAAGCCAGAGCCCCAAGTAAAAACAAGCTGCCATGGTGGACATCTAGCATCAACAAGCTTTACAATAAATGCAAAATGTTGCTGTCCAAGAAAACAAAGGGAAGGCACCAACAATGGAAGAGCACCCTCCTCAGCCTCAATAGGCAAATAAGACAACTTGGCAGATCCTCCAAGGGCATCTTTGAGAAAAACCTAGCAAGCAAAGCCAAGGAAAACCATAAGGCCTTTTACAGCTACGTACATAAGTTCAAGGATAGGACCCAAGCATGTGTAGAACTAGTGGCCAATGGTACCACACACACTGACCCCACAGAGATAGTGAAAATTTCACTCCCTTATCCCCTCCTAACTTACAACAAGCCTTCCCCCAAATTTTCCCCCACCCCACATAACTGAAGACCAGGTCCTCAAAGCCTTGCCCAAGGCAAAAATCACAGCCTCTATGGTACCAGGCAACATCCCAGGCTCTCTTCTAAACAGGCTAAAATATGAACTAGCATCACCACTAAGTACCATTTTCAGTCATAGCCTAACCACAGGCTTTGTTCCTGCGGAATGGAGAACAGCAACAGTTATTCCCCTCCACAAAGGTGACCTAGCAGCAGACCCGGGGAATTACAGACTCATAAGCCTGACCATTCTCATCTGTAAGGCCATGGAATATATCATTATGGACCTCATAAATAAAGATATAGGTGACCTCCAAACCCAGGATCCTATCCAATTTGGCTTCATGAAGGACAGATCCTACCTGTTAATCCTGGTGGATTTCTTTGAAAATGTGACCAAGACCAGTGACAAGGGCAAATCTGTGCACACAGCATAGCTTGACTTGGAAAAGGCTTTTAACACAATCCCACATTCAGACAATACTGATAAACTTAGCAAACTAACTTGTAAACCCCTTCATTGTAAGATGGGTTGCAAACTGGCTCACAAGCTGGACACACACTATCAAAGTGGGTGACTCCACTTCAACCAGCAGACTTGGGGTGCCACAGGGTCAGTTCTGGACCCCCTATTGTTTGGTATATACTTCACAGGAGTTCAGGTCAAAACTAAGGGGTTGTGACTGACCAGTTTTGCAGACAACAGCAAACTAGGTACAATCACTGAACCCCAAATGATGTCAATATACTCCAGGAGGGTCTCACACAGACCAATGACTGGTGTATGAGTCATGGTCTCAAACTGAATGCAAAGAAATGCATCATTATTCCCTTTGGCACAGACAATGTCCCCACACACTATCAAATGAACAACAATACCCGAAGTACCTATGAAGTGGTAAGGGACCTGGAATCACAAGTTAACTTCGACCACCATGTGTCTACCGTAGTAAGGAAAGCTTTCTACATAGCACCTTTGATTAGTAAAAGAATCACCTTGAGCGCAAAAAAAGTTATAACCTCCCTATACACAGCATTTATCTGGCCCATAATTGAGTATAGCACCCGATTTGGCATGTACTGCACTAAGCACCTGCAGTAATTACAGAAACCTCAGAGCTTTCTAACAAAGAAGATCAAGGGGCTTCAGCATTTGCCTTACACTGACTAAAGTCACTGTCACTATACTCTGTATCATATAGACTTCTTAGGGGGGACTTATATCTTGCCTACAGAGCAATCCAAGACCCAAACCCAATGAAGTTGCTGCATATCCATAAATCAAATGAGACTAGGGCTTCCCATTTCAGGGACCTAAATATGGCCTGCAAGTTAAATAGGACATGTTGGAGGGACAGATTTATCTCCGAGCCACTGCCGCGTCTTTGGAACAGGCTACCAATTCATATGTAACACAGCACCTCTATGACACTGTTCAAGAAGAACCTGGATGAGTGGATAGGGCACCATAAATTGTTATGATGGATAGAGCCCACAACCCTCCTGGACATGGGCAGTCATCACTAAATGCAATCTTGGGTGTTGACTAGCATTTCTATTGTATTACATTGGGATGAAATGGCTATGCTTAAAAATGTTCTCCGGGTCGATAGCCTAGTAATCTCCTATAATCCTATAATAGAGAACACAGGGGAAAAGCAGCTAACAGCATTAACTATTCCACTGCAGGAGATATAATTTTGAATGTTGATATGATAACTCAGTACTTTGCGTGAGGATATGAAATTCTGGTTAATAAGTTAAAAGTTAACACCAGTAAGGAAATGGACAAAAAGGGGGAGACTGCATCTGTTTAGCAATGCACAACTGAGCAACACAAGTTTACCTAACATGCAAACTTCTTTGAAAAGGTTACATAGGCTATGGACAATGTTCTCGCCATGCATGCTGATCACCCTGACTTGGGCAAGGCTGTTGACAGTACCCCTCATGCTGGTATTATTGGAACGTTAGACAAACTTAATATAAATCCCTACTTTACAAGATACAACTCTACATATGTGGAGAAAGCTAAGCCATCACAGCAGGTTACACAGACAAAGCAGATTCTTGAGGTAAAATGCTTACAGTGTAAGCATGTATGGCACATATGGTCCAAACGTCCCGAGAAACAGGTTACAAAACACACTTGAGCCTGACTGTAGTGGTAGGTTGTTTTGAAATGGCAGGGTACTCAAGATTATCACAACTGCCAATACCCTGTTCTGACAGGTGGTAAAGAAGTCATTGCTAGGAAGAATGCCACATTATATTTAATTATTTTATATGGAGTTGTTAGAGGAATATTAATTGTCCAGAGAATCCATTTCGGTTAGGTCAAGTTAGGGAGACCTTTGTAGGTGCAATTGGGGAGTTTTCATTTGGAACATGAAGGAGGACCACAACATCTTATCTCCAACCTTGTGTACATACTGTTCAATGGAGCAAGGTGTGGAAAGAAGCATGAGGGATAGGTAGCCTAGGGGAAACCTAGCTAATCCCCACACCTCATTTAGGGGATTATGTGGCTACCTCAGGAGAAATAGTTATTAGTAGGAAACCTGAATTTGAACCACAAGTTTCAGAAGGTACTGGACTTCTTCTGGAATGGACTAATTCAGGAGATTAGATGGCTGGACAGCAGCCACCTCAAGCTGGGACATGGCTGTCAAAAATAATTCATTTATATTGGAAGGAAAACTGGTGTGGATCACAAAGAGAGAGAGAGACAGACAGAACTGAGACAGCAAAATGTATTTCTCTCATTAAAATTATAGAACTTGAGAGAGGTAGCCAATAAGTCACCAGATCTTCAAAGATTGGAGCATTCTGTATTTGAAGACAGAAATCTATTGAACAAAGTATGGACTCCTGAAAAAGGTCTAAAGGGAGAAGAAGCAGAGCTAGTGGCACTCCGTATAGTGGACTATCAGGCACTTCTAGCCACGGCTCATGATATTCCCTTTACAGTATAATTGAGTATAGATAGCACATACAGAAATGAGGCATGTGCACATTTTACGATTGGACAGGCATTGTGGGATACACAAAAAGGTATAACAGGACATGCAGACAGTGTCAAAACGTTATTAAGGCATAATACAAAACTAAAGATGGTGTTTATTACAGGCAGCAGTGGGCAGTCCTTTTAACTTTGTAAGTAATATAAATTATATCAATTATATAATGGAGTTGCCAGGCAGGACAGAAACACAAGCTCTGTCATGCTAATATGATGAAGCCCTAAACAGCAAGAGCTCTTAGAACATGCAGTAGGTTCCAAATAGAATCAAAGTAAGATCTCATAGCAGATCTACTCAGTGAGGCTCAAACTAATGCTTTAGCAGATGAAGTAGTTCTGTCAACGCAGCTATCAGCAATGCAGAGTTAAGAAATCCATGCAGTGGTGCAGGAGTTTGCAGACATATTCAGTGCTAATCCAGAGCGTGTCCAACTAGAAAACACGATTTGGATGCAGAAACCCAATGACCAATCCAACATGCTCCTTAAAGAGATTTTGAGGCCTGTGGTGGTCCAGGAATCCAACAGTCTATGATCCTTATTGATGGTTCTGGTGACAAAAAAGGACAGGAGCAATAGCTTGCATGAGAGCTATAGGAAACAAAGTCGTCACACAGAAGCAGATGATGCTAAGAATCTTCCCCTGTTGACTCAACGGTTAGTGACAGGTAGCCCTGATATCCATAGAAATGGACAGGCCATCATTTACTTCCACATTTAGATGAGATGAAGAATTTCCCAGAAACTTTTCAGAGGTTGGCAGATTTCATCCTACCAGGATGAATGGTCCAGTGATGCTGCCACTCTCCTGTATTTACAGTACACATTGCCATAAATCAGATTACTGATCTGATAGCAAGATTTTGGTTACTCAATACCAGTTCTGTCAGTGAGCAACATACCAATTTATAATAGATGATACACAAGCAGTCTCACTTCTAAAGGAGAGGATACAGACAGATTCATGTTTAGTCATCAAAGGTAATTTCAGCGAATGGAAGAAACAGAAAACTGTTCACCAAAACCACCTTCAATGAACAGCTCAATAATTTTGTTTCTGCAGAGGGGAAAGCCCCCTGAGGGTTGGGAGGGTGACCTAATGGTTAAGGTGTTTGCCTTACAAACACAAGGTGCAGGGTTTGAGTCTCACAAGGGATAATTGGCTAGGTTTAAAATGGCTCACAAGGGCAGTTAGTTTAGCACTAATCTATGAAACTATGAACCCCCACACCCTGGACTTATATTTATATCTATCTAAAACTAAATATATATATATATATATATATATATATATATATATATATATATATATATACATACATACACACATTCACTTTATAATCTCGACATACTGAAATCTTGAATTTCTGTATCTCGAGACTATAAAGTCGAAAATTCAAACTACTGAAACCCCAAAAGCGTGAAATTCAAAATCGCGACTTTTAACTACACCCTCCACGACAAAAACATTCACCTTCCTCCCCACCCTACAACAAACAAAACACACACAAACACAACACAAATACACAAACCTACCCTACATATAAGCAGGGGGGGAAAGCCCCCCTGGACCACCCATGTGGGGGGCTATGCCCCCACAACCCTGCTACTTATGTATACTAACTCCGAGGTCGCACTAAAATGACAAAGACACTAAACCCACCACTACACACTCTACATTCCCCTCACACAAACACACATCACATACAGACAAACACCACCATTCTCAACACTTACATACTCACACACTTACCTACATACCGTAACCTAAACCTATAACTTCCCAACATGCTAACATACACTAAAATCCCTACGCAAAACCCTTAGCATATAAACACTCTCCTGAATCTCCAGCTATCCATTAACAGCGCACCACCGCAAACGCTGATTCAACATTTCAAGATTTGGTTATGTGGACTTTCGCCCAACTGGGCTTTCGATATTTTAGTCTCGAGATACTGAAATTCGAGATTTCAGTATTTTGAGAATGTGAAATGTACCTATATATATATATATATATATATATATATATATATATATATATATATATATGTATATATATGTTTACTATCAAAAACACGAAAAGCACTTAAGCGAATGGTGATTTCTGTGACAAATAATGTCGACTCATACATATTGATTAGGTTGTATGGTTGACGCAACAAAGTCGACAATTTCTGGTGATCTTAATATGTAAATCTCCCATTGACAACCATGCTTTGAGTCCCTGCCCTGTGTATGTCCTTCTAAACAGACATACACATGAACGTCACCGTTCTGACTGTCGCTCCTACCATGTTCGAGGAGGAGGCTGTCGTGCAAGTAAACATCGATATATATATATATATATATATATATCGATATATATATATATATATATATATATCGATATATATATATATATATATATATATATATATATATCAACTCCAATACTGCATAACAGTAGAGAAAAAAAACAAACTCCATTGTTGGTAAAAATAATTTCAGTGAACCATACTTGCAGATTCTGTGCTTGCCAAAATTACGTTCATTGAGAAGACATGCTTCCAATACAATCAATTTTGCCAATATTGCGAGAATACTCTTAATAAAATAAGGCATCAGCCACACGCTTTTTAGTATAAAGAAGTCAAAACCCTTCCATTTAAAATGGAATTAATCATAAATTCAAGCAAACAAAAATACAATGTTTCATATGGACAAACTTATGACTGAAAACACTAACTACATCTATTGCTGTTATTTCGAATGAGTTATTTTAAAAAGAAAATGGTATCAGCAGCTCTGGTTCAGTATACTCACAGTTAGCGAAGATTTCAAAATCCAAACAACAGCCCCAGGAAAAAAGTAAGAAAAGGATAGGAGGAGTTCTAGTTCAGTACATCTCCAAGAGGATAAACAAATTTCAAACACAGAGTCAGTCTTTCCTTTTAAAATAAGCTGATAGAAAGTATAAACTGGGAAGATAATGTATCTTGTGAAGGACGCTGTGAACATGACAACACTAAATTCCATATTATTAAAATATATGGGTTACTAATTAGATGCATCTAATGAAATACACAGCTATTTACATTTTTAAATTAAATAAGACATATATTGTCTGGCAGAGACAAAGCCAGATCATGTCAGAGTACAGAAAAGAAAGATTAACATCCATCCAGTACAGAATTTCCCTTAAACATCTTCTTGTAGGATTAGCACAGCTCCATCAGGAGATGATTAATGTGAATCATAATAAGAGTACCCAAATGGTAACAGAATATATAAAATACTAGAAAGTTTTATTGCTTCTGTTAAATAAAGGATCACAGGAATTAGAATGCCCTTTCTTAAGGTACTGTACTTATGATGGGCCCTGTCCTCTGATTTCCCTGACATGTTTTGGACTTGGCAAAGAACAGCTACTGAATTTATTCAGTGATAGCACAAGACCAAACTTACCAATGAAGTGAACTTTGGGAGGGGGAGGCAGAGGGTATTGGATCTGGGTAGATTCATCATGCCGAAGCTAAAATACCTACCATTGTACAAAAGAAAACAAACATGCACCCTTTGGTTAAGGCCTGCTTATTACACATACTAGAAGAAAAGTAACATCTATGGTTCACCAGTGCACTGGGTTAGTAACTGGATAGTAAAGAGGAAACAAACGATTAGTCCAGCTGAATTGCTAACTGCATATAACAAAAGTCATTCAGGCCTTGTAGTCAATAACTGGTGTCAACCTTTTTAATTGTTTATGCTTACTATAGAAACCATGTAATTTAGAAAGTAGGATTAGGCTATCCTAAAGATGTGGTCTGTAAAGGGTTTGCCACGATGGTGAATTTCTTTGAGTGGGAGGTTCAAAATCATCATTTCTCACAAAGTCTTTTTATAAACAATCAGAAATAAGCACCTATTTTCAGAAGCAGGGGTAGAAACAGAAGCTTTAAGACACCTCAGATTATAAAAGAGCAGGTAGATTCAGGGAGTCTACCATCTCAACTGTCTGCATATCCACAGGAGATCTGTGGTCTTGGGAAAATATTGGAGACTCAATTACAAGAAAGGAACTGAGAACAGTGATGCACACTTTCAATGATTCCATATGCAGACAGTAGTGGGAAAACATACTTTCCAACTTTCCCTGATTTTGTATTATATTCCTGCCCTGTCACTCAAAAAAATGTTTTCTTTTCTGGTAAATCACTAAGGATTACAGGCAGTCATAAATGCCAAAAATTAGAGTTTCATGGCTCTTTCTCATCAGAAATACATGCTGATGCCAAACTTCTTTTTCTACAATTGTTTTAAGTGACTGAGAGTAACATTAAGAAATGATCCATGATTTTAAGCCTTTGTCCCCCTCCATTATTTTTGGCTTTGTCCAGAATTCTTAAGCAAAAAAAGTCAAACGACATCTATATGACATATCTATGCAAACCTCTCCATCAGTGCATCCTGATATGTTGTTAGCTCTTTATTATTTATCTATCTGCTTTTGATTTCCAAGAAAGTCCATCTAAGCATGAACCCCTTTTCAGTGGAGACCCAGGGAGAAAAATTCCAGAAAGAATACAATATACAATGCTGTGTATATGTCACATATATAGTCATACATAGCTGTTAGGGACATGACCTGTGATCCTGCAGACTTGCAAGCATGTATGTGTTTTGCCATATACATCTACATGGCAATGTACAGCTGTGTAGCATCCTGCCATGTATTGCTGGTGTTGCACATGTGTAACACATGGGACAATAGCTAGCCTGATGGTATTTGCAGGGTTGGATATCAACTATAGCATGTATGGTCATAGTGATCTAGTACGCTATATGCCCGGGGCCATTTATGATCCTAGGCAGACAGGTTACCTAGCTGTAGGCAACAGACAGGTAAGTTTCATTGGCCAGTTCAAGCAGTGCCACAGAACTGATACACATGGTTACTGATATATTTGGCATGCGGTCATCACACCATGTCACAGAGAGGGGCGATATGCAGCTTCGCTGGACAGGGATGCATAGTATGGCAAGAGTATGTTAAGTGTATGGGACAGAGATCTGTCAGGCATGTTGTGATTGTTGTACCAGAAAGGTGGATGTCCATGACGTATGTGTTTATTTGGGATCAGTATGTGTTAAGTGTAGCATGTCCAACATCTCTGGGTTGGACATGGCTTTATTCAGGGAAGGCTGCATGCTACATAGTGCAGCTAGGGATTGGGAAGGGAAGTGTAGGCCATCTACACATGGGCAATAACCCTTAAAGGAAATATGTGATCTATTATGGGTCATATGGGTGTTGAGTATGGCTGAGCAGTTATCTCTATATTCCTGGATGGCACCCTGTCATGATTAGGGGTGCCACATACGACTACCTGTCTTTTGTGGTGAAGTAACTATCAAAGGAAAGTACTGTCCAGCTGCATCCCATGCACACAGTTGCCATTATGTTGACTGCTGCCTAGGTGGTAGTTCATGGGTACAGGGTTTGTAACATAGGGGATGACAATGCAATACTTAGCTGTCAGACTGTGGCCATACATCACACACCACACATCTGACACACTAAGGCCCTTCTGTATGTTGAACGCAGCACACATTGAGTCGACTACTGCTCCTAGTTCATAGTCATTTGCAAACATCAATAGGCAGGTGCCTTCTGTGTTAGTCTGCGTGGTATAGATAACAAAGAGGGGGAGTGCCAGGAATTAACCCTGTATTACTGTGGCTGACATTGGTTTGATGCACATGTATTAGTCAGACACCTTCTGTAGTGTTGGTTCTGCCAGCAGTCCAGTTGCCAACCACTCCTGTGACATAGGAATATACACCTAGTTTACTGAGTGTAGCTGGAACACAGTATGGGTGATGGTGTCCTACGACCTGGCAAGGTCATGATATGCAGTGTGAATCAACGCTACTGTCATCTACATCTGTACAGAGTACATCAAATACGTTGATCATGGTTCATGGCCATACAGACCAGACTCAGCAGGGTAGCTGTGCACTATGTCCCATTATCAATGGTGTCTCCCCCTTTGTGGGGTGTGATAACTGTTGCTGTGCACCATTCGGTGTGTACACAGCCTGACATAGAACTATGACTGAACATGATGTGTATATGGATAGCTGAATGTTCTTACATTTGTGTAGGATACACACCCTGGGATGTTCACAGGTCCCATGAAAGCTGTATGTATGGCTTTAGAGAGTGCAGCTTGTACCTGCATAGTCGTTAGTACAGGGGCCCTGTAGTGTACATGGATATATTACTAAGTGTACCTGTTGTGGGGGGAGGTGGGAGTGGGTTTAGGTTCTCTGAGACCCTATCTGGATGAACGGGTGCTATTTCTGTAGGTGCAGTACTTCCCATACCATAGTGCTGTGCCGCACAGCAGGTCTTGTCGTTGCCATTACGATTAACGAGACAGCTATAGAATGCTCTGTGCTTGGCCTCATAATATGTGGCTGATTAGTTTCACAGTAGCTTTACGTGGTTTTATATGGTGTATCTGCATCTTACTGAGGCTGACTAGGGATCACCTACACTCATGTGTGTTCACTCTTGCAACAGTTATTACCTTTTGTGGTACAGTTTAACGCATAGTACCACCAGTTTGCCTTCTTGTTTGTGTTGGGTTGAATCCTGGTTCTGTTTCAATGGTACAATCACTGCACATATGTGACTGCTTAAGGTTCATTGTGTAGGATTCAGCATTTGCACATGCATTGTCCATCTGCATGGGTGCCATGACACTCACCACTCTGCTCTTAGGAAACATAACACTGGCATTGGAGACTAACTGTGTGTTGCATACTGTTAGCCCTGTTTGTGTGACTACTGTGATCCAGGTCAGTGGGATCGATGGAATCCAACATGCATTGAGCGCAGGTGTTGGTACATGAGGAGTCTTTCCAGTTCATAATGGAATAGTTGAGAGTAGCCATTATTATGGTTTTCTGTCTCAGACCCAATCTTCCCCATTACAGCACATTATGACAGTTGGGAAATCCGCTGCATGGTGGGAGATCTGTCTCAAGGTGCAATTTGAATTCCACTTTGGCACAAAGATAGTTCAGCATAATTCATCTGAAGTTATGCAAGTGCAACTAGCGTGGGGGTGTACATATCCTTCAGGAATATTGACACACCTGTGGTCCGTGTGTTCCAATAAAGGATAATGAGCAAGAGGTGAGGTATGTGTCATAACATGGTCATGCAGGTGTGCTCTCTGGAGCAGCTGTTAGGTTTGCAATGAGAGGTTGGGCTACACAAACCTGGTAGTTCAACCAGTGTGTCTGTACTCCCAATATCCACTCTATGTAGGTGTGCACATAGCCATTTGACCCAGCCCTGTAACAAGGGTCACTACACATTTGCATAACATGTACACATGCACAGCTGTTATTGCTTGCAAGCGATACTAGAGAGGTGGATATTATGTGTTATGTGCATGGATAGTTACCTGGCTCTTCCAATTATCTTTGCTATCATGCTGCTAAACTGTCAAATGAATACAAATGCTATGTATCCTGTCACTGAGTATTGTAATTGCCAATAGACATAACTACTGTTTGCAAAACATAACTGCTATGTAGAATAGAATACAGATCTGCCTAGAATACTGTACATTACACAGTTATTGGCACAATATCCCACAATGCACACCATATTTGCACGGTAAGCCCACCTTTAACATGTTCATCTTACTTATACACCCATACATATGTCAACTGTTACAATATATCAACATATACTATCCCCTGTTATAGCACATACTTGTTGGACCAATCCTGACACTGACAGTGGCTGGAAGTGAATTGGTGGGTTCCAAGCCCATATCATCCCTTGTGGTGTATGCAGAGTGTGCCATGTGACCTACAGCAGTACACGCATAGAATACTACAAGCATTACTACTGCTCAACAATACATCGCTACAAGATAGCTATTTCCACTATATGCATTGATTACACTGTAATTCCTACAGTACAGGTACTACATACACAGACATACTACATGTTATACATACCTTCTTAGTAATCAGAGGTGTTATTAACTAGTATAATACTCATTTTTGGTTCGTCTTTCAGTGTTTTGTACTGTCCTACAGGTAGATACAGATGGTTTGAAAGTGTGACAAGGCAACCATTTATAGTTACAGATCAGTAACATGTGCTATCCCGATGACCAATTGGTGTTCCTAAGTAGCTAATTACATGCACATCAGCTGTGCTGCTACTGCCTTAGCCAATACCATGGCTACAGTGGAGTACTCCACTTGGGTGTTGTCCCTTTGCCTTACTTGTGAGGAAGACAGCATGGAAGTTTTGTTTGGAATCTATTGCAACAGCTGTATGGAGACGGACAGTAATATATTGTGTGTAATGCCTAGAGGATTTGGTCTAAATGTGAGTACTGCTGTTATATTTCTGAATATTGCTACTTGTGCAGGTTTTGTCTGTACCTAATACTTCTGCATATGTTTCAGTCTGGCCAGGTTGTTTGACCAGCTCAAGGCTGCATAGCTATGCATATAATGTTAGGGGCATTTACAGTATGCTTACCAGGCATATTTAGTTTGGTGTTACTGTGTATCGTACTGTGCTGATAATCAATACTCAGTAACACTTCCTGGTGTACGAACCTTTCAACCCTCTGAAACGGGATTAGTTCATACAAACCCTGTTACATCAGCAGCTCTTCAATTGTATAACAGCAACTATTTCACATAGGGCCATGTTAGTGTGTCTGTGTCCAGGTATGTTAAGGTTTCAGCAGATGTTGCAAAGTAGTTGAATAATTGGTTATGGTATGACAGTATGTATTGATGTAATTATTTCGGTTGTGGGGTAGATGTTGGTGGGTGTACATAGCACATGCAGGTGTGTAGAAAGCCCTTTTATACAACGTCTATATGTGTGTGGGTGTTCTTTCCCTATGTGAACACCTATCCCTTAGTGGACTAATGCTATGGTAATTGCAGGCTGATTCATTAAAGCACTATTAAATGCTTCCTGTATAGCATGCAGGTACTGTTAGTCCTTGAATCCTTTTGGCAATACATCATAATGTAATAACGTTTTGCAAAATGAAAGCTGTCTGTGTAATTCTGTCATGGATATTTGCAGTCACTGCAGTTGTGTTGGTGACTGTGTCCATAGAACATATTTGTAATAGTGTATTGGCATATACTCTTCATATGTTATGTTCATATTGTTTGGGGGGGGAATGGGTGATTGCTATGGTCCATGTTATACTCAGATATAACCACTTCGGATGCTGTCTACAGACATGTATGCATGTGTGTGTGTATATATATATATATATATATATATATATATATATATATATATATATATATATTATTGCATACGTTTATCTGTATCTGCATAGATGTGTAGATGTTTTTAACCTATCTATATATCTACATATATATGCAGACCTGCATATATTGACATGTTTATATGTATATCTCGCTCTATATATATATATATATATATATATATATATATATATATATATATGAGCATACACCTTTAATTGGGTACATGGTGGGTTGTCTTATTTCAACACATTCTTCCCTCTTGTATTTTAACCTGTCTGCATACAAAACTGGGATAGGTACATCCCAGGTAGCTTAGTGCTAGGTTACTCTGAGGATGGAGTACATGGTTGTGGGTTCTACTCTTGGAAGGTGTTATTATTTTACCTCTCAGAGTAGGCACTGGTAGGGAAAGTCTGAATAATACACATTTACGCAGTTGTGAGCAGGTTTTCCCGTGGTCTGCGCGACGTTAAGCAAAGGTTAAACGTGTGAAGTTATTCTCCATTTACCGTGTTTCAGCGCTGCTTACCATCGTGCAAACATGTGGAAACCTGCTTACAACTGCTTAAGAGTGCTTTAATCCACCTGCATCCAACAGCTCTTATTCTGGCCCTCAAAATAACCTAACAGCCCTTGCAGGTCTTGAACCCGGGACCATGAACACTACAGTCACTGACTTTACCACTAAGGCATCTGAGATATGTACAAATGTTATGGTGTTTAGAATATACATTGTACTACAGACATTCCTCACTACTGAAAACAAATGTGACAGTCAGTTGGTGTACATATGTCTGATACATGTTAATGTTCATATGTTTGTGAAATTAGGTGTTGCAATGTGACATGACAGGGTGTATTATGAATGAGAAAGGTTCTTGCTTTGTGTCCTTTTTATTTTGTCCCCATACTCCATGTATATCCCTCCAGTTCACTTATTGGACATCCGACCCAGGCCCTCCTTGATGCATGATTGCATTACCCATCATTCCTCCCCCACCCCAATCTTCACATACACAACTACCACCCCTTCTATGGTGAATTAGGTTAATATTAATTGTTATAATACCAGAGCTGCTTGTGTTTTGTGTACACTACAATTCCTTTGGAGTGCTTCTGTGTCACAAAGTGTGTTCATAAATGTTTATATATATATATATGGCTATTGATGTAACTGTATAATAGATATATATATATATATATATATATATATATATATATAGATATAGATATATATAGATATATATATATATATATCTATACAGACATCACTGACAAGCATATATATATATATATATATATATATATAGTTTACTATTATGTCGAAAATGAAAAGAAAAAGTGTACTTATCAGCGAAGTGTTTCACCGAAAGTACACAATTTCGTACGTTCCTAAAGTCGAAAAACAGCTGTTGTGTCAAAAATGTCGCTTGTGACATTTCTGACACTTAACAGCACTCCCACCCTTCCCTTAACTCCCTACCTAACTAACCTAAACTCACATTTATGCAGGGGGGCAAGCCCCCTGCACCCCCCTGTGGGGGGGACTGCACCCCCCACCCCCCCAACTTAATATTCCAACTCCGAGATCGCACTACAGTTAGGAAAGGGATGTATTTCCCTAACCGCACTGTACTGTGATCCCCTTACATGAGCGAACGTTATAATTGTGAATGCTCAGTCCATTCGCAATAATAATGTTCGCTCACATAACCTGCCGAACTATGAAGTATTCGAACATATGTTGTTCAAATACTTCATAGCCGTGCAATTGCACGGTGAAATTGTCATAGTAAACCATATATATATATTTCGTATTAGTTTGTAACAGTAATACATATGTAGACTGGAATGTGTTGGTTCACAAACTACAGTACATAACAATGTACTGTACATATGTACACAAAGTGACTGTCCCATTTGTGATCATTACAGTGAAATGCATATGGTATAAGGTGTAGTCTCAAGACCATGAAACATGTATACACCTCGGATGGTGTAGTGGTTAAGTCCCATGACTATAGTGTGCATGGTCCAGAGTTCGACACCTGCGATGCTTTACAAATGTTTTTTACTGCAGAATAAGGCTCATTTAAGCAGTTGTAAGCATGTTTAAAAGTGTTTGTGTGACATTATTGCAGTGGTTAAACAAACTTTGTAATGTATAACCTGTGCGCGCAAATATGGCCACATCCACTAACTACTCCGGATATATACATGTCAGTGACATAACATCTCACTATGTGCTGACATAACATTACATTCTTTGTTGACTATACTCTCCAGCACACATGGGTTTATATGGGTGTTTCGAATGTTTATTATACAGACGATTACTACCTATATATGCAAGCTGTGGTTAAGGTATACTTTTGCACATGATAAACATCCCTGTCTTTATCAGGATTGGAACCTCGAATGCACAGATACTATGTGGATGCTGTAATCATTACACTGTTGACATTAATGTTGCTTCCGCCTCTTTCTTATTTAGATGATTTCTATGTGTAAGCTAGGCTAAGCAAAGGGCGGTAGCCCCCTAACTCACTGAGCTTCACGTACTCTTGAAATAACAACATACAACAAATGTACTGTGAGACAATACATTACATTCCTAACTACAATAGGCATAGCCCCTCACTGACACACTTCAAGGGAAACCTTGTTGTGTGAATGGGTAACAGACTATACACCCCTGGGATCATGTGTCCCAGAACCATACAGCCAGGGGGTGCCCTCTTTAGATCACTAATTGCCCCATCACCCTCCACAACCCCAGTCTTCAACATCTTCCAGCAACTCTACCTGGAATTGCTTCATTGGCTATGCTTGACAGAAGCTCAGTTACTTCATCAATGGTGCGAGGAAAGCCAACACATTTGTAGCTATGCTTCTAATTGCCCTTGGGCAGATAGGTAGTAGGCTCTGTGAACCTCTAACATGCAGGCCATCACAGCATTAATATCTGAATAAACAGACCTTCAGATCACAATATACAGTGAGAAACCACCATGTAGTCAGGAAACAGTTGAGTACAGCAAGAACATACAGAACATTGATACTTAGTCACTCCAAAAGCCTATCTTGGAAGCTAGAAGACTTGTATAAGTTTAAGGCTTTCTATTGCTTACCAGTAGGTTACCTACAGGGGAGATGAAAGACAAGCACAGATGGGGAACATGCATGCAATGATACCATACCGGCCTATGTGTAAGCCTTAGGCTTTGGAATACTGGCCAAGGCTATTGGCGCCCCCATGGTGCCTTATTTAGGAGAATCTCGAAGGTAAATAGCAGCTCCATAAACAGCACAATAGCAGATTCAATGAAGATTATGCTACTCAACATCAGGGGCTGTGATCACAACATGCATGCACTCACAGCACTCCTCAGGATGGACAAAATCAACATCTTTGCACTAACCGAAATCTGTCTTAAGGCTGCTGAGAGCACACCATCACTACCAGACTACAACCCATACCGCACATTTCAGCCACAGAACTTGGACTAACAGACATGAAGGGGCTGTATCCATATCCATCAGGGATACCTACACCTCCAGGTTAGTGGGGCAGCATGATACCTCTGTGATCATCCATGTGCAGCTAACATCAGCCACAACTGCAATGTAAACTGTAGCCTGCTACAGATCACCCTCCATGACCCAGGACCTCCACTCCCCCTACCTGGAGACAGTGGAGAACATGACAGTCCTAATGCACACCCTGGCATCGGTCGATGTCAACTACCATATCATTATCTGGGAAATGTACTCCGGTACTCACTTCCAGGCCCAGCGCTTCCTGGAATTTATCACCTCATATGCCCTGTATCAGGTGGTAACCTCCCTAAAGTGGGGTGGAAACTACTAGAAGTGATCATCCCCAACATGGGCAACAGGTGCACCACAACGGAGGTTAACTGGTCACTGGTTAGATCTGACCATGAACTATTCACTGTTTCCACACCCAAGCATCTCCCCCACCCACGGATACCACAGTGTATACCTTTCCTACAGCTAAGTTTACACTATTAGTGACAGGGGTGGGGGGTTTCACAGCCCCCACACTAAGGGGAAACACTGCTCAGGATACAGACAGATTTACAAATACGGTTTATAAGCACCTACACGGATGTATGGATCGTGCCATCACTGGTAAACCAAGACTCACTCCTCCTAGACAAGGACACCGGTCTGGTGGACCTCTGCAATAAACAGGCTATACTATTTATTTTTATTTATTTATTTTACATTTGTTAACCGGGATAGTCCGACTGGACACAGGTCTATTTTAAGCGGAGGCCTGGGGAGAAAAGCTCCAAATGTGGATAGTTACATAAGAGTTAAACAGTAGCAGTTTTATACAGTCACATATAGATACCAGTACAGAATTATAGGATTATATGCATACTTGGAATACATACATACTTGAACTTAACATTGTAGTTTTCTTGTTCGAACTTAGACATTTTTAGTGGTACAAGGCTGAAAAAGGTAGCATGTCATTCAGTAGTACAATACATATGAGAATGAGACCAAGTCTCAAACACTGACTATTTTACTGACAGCCAGGTAGTGAAGAGAGTGGTGAGCTGGTTAATCATGGTTGGTACAGGGGAGCAGCCAGTGACTTTTTAGGAATTTTTTGAGAGATGTTTTAAATTGGTTAATAGTCTGGTTTGCTGTAATTGTGGCAGGGAGCCGATTCCAGATTGTCCAAACAGAGTTGCAAAACAATGAGTCACCTGCCGAGTTTTTAGATTTAACAGTTTGTGCCAGTATTTTGTCAGAAGACCGGAGAGTTTTTAGGTTACTGTAAGGGGTAATTATATTTTAGAGTATGGGTGTGCTTTTGGGCTGATGGAGGACTTTGTGGGCTATTATTAATTGATTATACTGGATTTGAGAGGGAAACTCTAGCCAGCCTAGAGATCGTAGTTTAATACAGTGGTGGGTTCTATATGCTGAGCCTGTGGCAAATCTGGCTATGGTGTTGTTGCAGCTATTGAGTTTATTGAGGTTATCAGGCTTTGTATAGATTGGGGAGGCATAAAGAAGGGTTGAAAGTAAATGTGTTCAGGCAATAACTGCCCTAGCAGTTGGGGTTATAGAAATGTTTTAATTCTATATAGAGAGCTTAGCTTTTTGTTGACTGTTTTAACGGTTTTGTCGATGTGAGCGTCAAACTTAAGGTTATTGTCAACAATTACACCTAATAGTTTTGTATTACTTTCTGGGGAAATTATTGTGCCATTATTAGATGTTATGGTAAATGATGGGAGTGTAGCTTTCCGGGTGGGAGTGAAGAATAGCAGTTTTGTTTTATTTGGATTCAATAGAAGACACCTGTCAGTGAGCCAGTTTTCTACTACATTGAAAGTATTTTGGGTTATGGTCTGCAGGTCTAATGGGGAGGTGGCAGAACAGATTAGGGTAGAGTCATCTGCATATTGAATGCAGGTTACTTTGGGGATGACTGTATGAAGATCATTAATAAAGATGGAAAATAGGAGAGGTCCTAGTATAGACTCTTGAGGAACTCCAAGGGTGACTGGCAGTAGGGAATAAAGGCCATCCTTCCATAGCACAGTTTGAATGCCACTTAGGTAGCACTGAAACCAGCATATTGCTAGGCTGTCTTTGGCAAGAGGTTTCAGTGTTTGAATGAGTAGCTGGTGGTTTACCATATCAAATGCCTTAGATAGGTCAAGAAAGACAGCAGAGGAGGGTGTATTATTATTACGGATTTGATTTATTGTCTGACAGAAGGATAGAAGGGCTGCGGTGGTACTATGGTGGGGTCTAAATCCATGCTGGGAGGGAGCTAGGAGATTGTGCAAATTGAGGTAATGAAGGAGTTGCTTGTGGATACATTTTTCCATAATTTTAGCCAGAGGGGGACAGAATGGTGATGGGCCAGTAATTTGATAGATCAGTGGAGTTACCCCCTTTATGGAGAATTACATAGGAAATTTTCCAGATGGAGGGGATATGTGCTTCAGAGATGGTTCTGTTAATTAATATTGAGATGGGATACGCTATTGCATTTGGAACCTTTTGAAGATATTCAGCCGGGACTAGGTCTGCTGAAAGGGTGGTGGGTTTCAGTTTCTTGATTAAGGATCGAATAAATGCTGTTGGTACAGTTTGAAAGTTAAAGGATGGGTGAGTATTGGATATGGGGATAATAGGGTCTAGGTTGTTGGGGCCTAGTTGGTTGTCAAGGGATTGTATAGTTTCCGTAAAGAAGGTGTTGGCAATATTTTCTGGAGGTTTTTGGAGGATAGACGCGGGGGTAGGGGTAGTAATATTACCTGGATGGAGAAAATTGTTTAAGCTGGACCAACATTTTTGTGGTCGGTTTTGATGTTTATGTTGCAGGTCACTGTACTAGTCTTTTTTGTCTAACATTGTAGACTTCTTAGTATCATTTCTTAGCTGTTTATATACTAGTTGATCCTTAGGGTTTTTATTGGTTTTCCAAGATGACCAGGCTTTATTTCTAGTCATGATTTTTTTGTCTAGTTTATTTGGACAGCCATGGTGCTACTTTTTTCTTTGTTCTGATGGTCCGGGTGGGTGCATGATTGTAAGAAATGTGGAGTTAAAGTGTGATACTGCCTCTTCTAGTGGGAGGAGTTTTAGTTTATTCCAGTTACATGTTTGAAGTTCTAATTGGAATTTGGTTTGATTGAGCTCTTATTGTTCCTGATAGTTCTGAAGCTAGGTATTGGAGGGGTATCAGTTTTTGTCTGAGTATATATGTTAGGAGGTGGTCACTTATTCCCTCAGTTTGGGTGCCTGCCTTATTCATTTGGGGAGGGTTATTAATGAGAATCCAATCTAGTATGCTTTCTTTGTTATTGGGCTTACTAGTTCTGGTGGTGGAGGTTATGACTTGGGAGAAACTATATAGAGTTACGTGGGTAGTAGGGAAGTCTGAGGAGCAGGTGTTCCAGTCTATATTAAAGTCACCTAAAACAATAGTTTCTTGAGGGAAGTTTATGGACAGCCACTGTAGAATGTCTTCAAGGATATCGGTGTTGCTGTCAGGTGGGATATAAATGCAGCCGATGTTTATAGATTTATGCTGGTTAATTTGTAGTTTTGTAAAGAGTATTTCAGCTTTATCAGTTTGAGGAACTTGTGGAGAGTTGGAAATAGTTACATTAATTGATGATTTATATAAGACAGCTACCCCGCCTCCCTTCTTTGAGGTGCGGTCCAGTCGTATTATATTGTAACCTGGAGGAGTAACTTCATTGTCAGTGGTGGATGGCTTAAGCCAGGTTTCTGTAAGACATAGTATATCTGGGGAGTGTACGGCTAAGAGGGCATGCAGGTAGTGGATTTTATTATTTAGGCTTCTGATGTTTAGGTGGAAGATGAGGAGAGAGGTAGAGGAGATGTTTAAGTTTTGCAGGCTAGAGGGGATATTATATATTGGGTTGGATGCTTCTGATGGGGTTGGTCCTGGGTTGGGGTGGATGTCCCCATCCATTGTGAGGTTAATTTGAGAATAGATTATTAGTTTTTGAAGTCTGAATAATAGTTTGTAGTAGTGTTTAGTTCAAGGGTTAACATAACTGACTCGAATGAGCTGTTGAGTTATTGTAATATGGGAGTTGGAACGGAGGGGGAGTAGTGGCTGATTAAAGTGATGTGAAAGAGCATGAGTATTGGTCTGTGATCTGGGGTAGTGGGAGCCTGGAAGGGGGAGATGTTCATAAGCTGTGATAAAATACGTAATTATCAGCAGGGGTACAAGGTAGTAGGAGGGCTGTGAATTGAAAGGTGGGGTAGAGGCTTGTAGAGACATTGAAGAGGTTTTGCAGCTTACAATTGTTTAAAAATGGGGGTGGGAGGGTAGTAGATGATGGTAGAGTAGAGAAATAGGGAGGGTGTTGTGGTTGAGGTGGGTCTAACAATTGCTGATTGGTTCTATAATTAAGGGAGTGGCAGTTGTGGCTATAAATTTAGCACATCTAGGGAAGGGAGGAATTTGGGGGCAGGGTGGGGTGCGGAGCGAGCCCGAGCAGAGCGAGGGTGAGTGTAGCGGGGCTAATGCAAAGAAACCAGCTAGCAGTGGGAAACTATCAACACATTAAGTACAATGAGTCTTTTTTTATTTGTTTGTTTTAAATACTTTCTTACCCTTGCTTTTGCCTTCAGTATACAATTTTCAAGTAGTATACTGTTAATAATCACTTTTTGCGGCCTTTTCTCACATTAAGCTTTCTTCTGCCAATTGTCTGCTATTTTTGTACAGAGCTCAGGAGTTTAAACCCCTGCTTCACGTTTATGCTATATAATTTCTAGTTTTATGCAGGGAGTTCAACTGTTTTTCCTTAGTTAGTATGATTAAGCTCAGTTTGAGTGCTAAAATCTAAGGCAGAGACCTGCCTACAGTAAAAAGGAGCTTTGCTCTGTGTGTCTGAATTAATTTATGCTAGTAATATAACAAGAAACTTAGATATGTTCACTAGGTAATCCTTAGATATAGGAGTAACCCAGTTTAGTATTTTAGGGTTGATTGTGAGGCTTTGAGGGATTACTGGTAGTGCTGTAGACCCGGTATGGTTAATTAATATAGTACATACAGACAGGATAAGAAAATATTAACCTTGGCAGATCTTTTCAGAGTCGAGGGTCAGTTCAGGAAAGTTTCCAGTTAGGTTTCAGCAGGGGAGGTGTCCTTCTGGCGTTCAAGCCTTTCAGGGATCTAGCAGATAGAGGGGGATAGAACCTCATGATAGATACATAAGTTATTATATGTGCTAAGTAGCGCATCCTTCAGCCAGTAGAATATAGTGCTGTTAAGAACATTTATTTGCTATACAGCAGAGCAACAATAATCATAGAAAATGGCCATAACAGTCAGAGCAACCCAGTAGTTAAAACATTTCAAAGCACAATGGTAGTGTTATTAAATGCAGCCATGTATTTATGAAGTAATATAGTCTAAATAGTATAACATAGTGTCACTTTGGTTTAAAAAAAGCAGCCAATCACCAAATTAATTACATTTAAAACAGCAGTTTTAATACAACATAGTTGCATAAAGACAATATAGCTGCAGTGGTAATGCCAGTAAATCACTGTTTCTGAAAGGCAGAGTCAAACCAGTGAAATAAACAAATAAGCACAGCAGTAGCAGTGTGGTTTAAACAGGCATACAACAGTGTAGAGTGCTACTTGTCTAGCTTAACTAAATCAGTAACTACTGTTTCTAACACCAATATCAAATGAATTACATTTAATACAGCAGTTTTAATACAGCATAGTTGCACAAAGACAACATAGCTGCAGTGGTAATGCCAGTAAATCACTGTTGCTGAAAGGAAGAGTCAAACCAGTGAAATAAACAAAAAAGCAGAGCAGTAGTCAAGAATCAGAAACATGAATACCAGTTGTATACATCCAAATAATTAGCTAAAAACAACACTAAGATATTCCGGAGGTCTAATGGCTTACCAGTGAGCAGAATTCAACTGCTGTTGAGCACTTGTGTCCTGATGGGAGCCTAGTGATTTAAAGATGGCTCCATAAACAGCAGGAATCTAATATAGACTTAGTATTGGGGGTGGGGGGTAGCAAAAGGGTGTGAACCAGGTGCAATGCAAAGAAACCAGACAAACCAGAGAGGCTAGCAGTGGGAAACTATCGACACATTAAGTACAATGAGGCTTCTTTCATTTGTTTGTTTTAAATACTTTCTTACCCTTGTTTTTGCCTTCAGTATACAATTTTTAAGTAGTATACTGTTAGTAATCACTTTTTGCAGCCTTTTCTCACATTATGCTACAGAAGTAGGACAGTGTTCCAGACACACAGCAAATCCCACGAAGGGCAGACATCCGTGACCACTATTAATATGATACGTAGGCCCCTCATGACATCATCCAAGGCTAACATCAGCAGGAGAATACGCAAGGATTGAAAAGATAACCACAAAGCCTTCTTTGGCTATGTCAAGGATCTATGTGGTGACACACAGATTTGCACTGTGCCGGTGAAATATAGCACAAAATATGCTGACCCTACTGATATCGCCAACATCCTTGCAGATACAGTCGGTGCATACTTCACCCCCTAAAGAGCCCACAACACTACCCAAAAGGTACAGTATCCCAACCATCAGAGACACACAGGTGGAAATGGCCCTCTCTAGCAGAACACAGCATCAACGGAGGCAGATGTTGACCCAGACTGCATCTTGCAAACTGTACAAGACAACCTGCCCCCCATCTATTTAAGCATTCCTACCTCAGCCTCTCCACAGGCTACATGCCCATACAATGGCACGTGGCAATGGTTATTCCACTCCATCAAGGTGGAATCACAACTGACCATGGTAACTACCGCCCCATAAGCCTGACTAGCCTTGTCTGCAATGGTATGGTTCCCATCCTCATGGCACTCATTAACAATGACACTGGTAACCTCTGAACAGGTGGCCCAACCCAGGTCAGCTTGGTTGAGTACAGTTCATGCCTACTGAATCTGTTTGACCTCTTACATACAGTCACCAAGACATTAGATGACAGAGGAGGTGGTTCACACATACTACCTGGACCTCACCAAGGCTTTTGACACCATGCCCCACTCAGGTATTATTGATAAACACACCAGCCTGTACATTCACCCATACATCACAGGTTGGGTTGCCAATGGGCTTATACAGAGAACCCACATGGTACGACTAGCGGTCTCCAGGTCCAACTCTTGACCATTCACGACTGGTGTCCCACAGGACTCAGTCCTGGGAGCCCTACTGTTTGACATATACATCTCAGAGGTACAGGAAAACACAGGTGGACTACGGCAGACTATGTTTAGCAATGACTGCAAACTGGGAGCCATGATTGATAGTCCAGCTGATACAGACATCCCTCAAGGGGCGTCACAGAGAACATCACAGGGTGCCAACAACACGGCCTCCAGCCAAGTGCCACTAACTGCATGGTCATTCCATTGTGGAATTGGCACCCACATATTAGCACATAAGTGGCAGCCACTTTAATACAGACGAGGTAATGGGGTATCTGGGGACTAAGGTAGATAGTGATCTCTCCTTTGACAATCCTATCTCCACAGTAGTTAGGACATCCTTCTATGTAGGCCATCTGATTACTAAAGGATTCCCATCTAGACATACTGGGGTTATAGTGCCCCTTTACTCATCACTCATCAGTCCCATCATAGGGTATAACAACCCATGTGGGATGTACCTCAGAAGACACTTCCAACAGCTTGGGGTCCACAAATGTACCTCACCAAGGGAAATCCTGATCTCCAACATATGGCCTATGCAGCCAGACTGAATAAACTCCTGCTTTACTCAGTGGCATCTCATTTACCCAAATATTATCTCAGCTGGCCAGCACAGCCATGTTGAACTCAGGCTCAATGGATATGCTCCACCTATGGGAATCCATGTCACAGTGAGCCACACACTGTAGTGTGCTGAACCTTGCCACAGCAATAACTGGAAAGATGTTGGGGGGACAGCTTCCTGTCATAGACACTCCACATACTTTGGAACAACATCCCTAACTACATTATACAGAGCCCCTCACTAACACTCTGCAAGAGAAACCTTGAAGGGTGGATGGGGAACAGTAGATGCACCCCAGGGATCCCGCCATTGGCTCTGGTCCACAGAGGGACAGTTAATGAATCAATGCGGGGCAAAAGCTGACACATTTTGGCTGGGCTTATGAATGGCCTCTGGCAGTTGGCCAAGTACCTACCTATGAATCTATACATACAGTATCTGCATATGCTGATAGCTTAAGTTACTGTTCAGGTGTTGACTTACCATGTGCCAATGGCTGTTGTGTGTGCAATAGTTGAGGGTTGCCTATGTTGGATGCACACAGTAGACTGCCTATACATGACAATTTACAGGTAGTCTTGTGTGTGTGCCATCCATTTTTACTGTGTGTGCAGGTGGAGAAAGGTGTCAGTCCCTAGGTGCCTACACTGTCAGTGTGTCTGCTATACATTCCCTCTTTGCCAAGGCATGGGCATACTGGGCACGCCTCCGTCTGCCTACTGGGGCTGACTCACAGTGTTCATGGTCTGTGTACCTCTGTACCTGTAGGGCCCTTGGCAATGGTGGTGGGCTGCGAGGGCCTTCACCATTCTGTCCCTGCTGCAGCTGTTTCCACAGGACCATACTGTGTAGCATGGCACACACTATGAAGATGTGGGCACATGTGCCTGGAGAGTACTGCAAGGCTCCACCAGATATGTCCAAGCAATGGAACCGTGATTTCAGCATCCCAAACACACGCTTTGTGATGATTCTGGTTTGTGCGTGTGCCTCATTATGGCATTCCTGCATGGGTTTGTGTGCATTTCTGATGGGAGTAGTCATCCACGGTTCCAGTGCATAGCCAGCATCCCCCACCAGGTGGCCATTTGGGATGCCCCCTTGGCAAATAACTGATACTGCTGTGAGGCATGCCAGATGTGCGAGTTGTGATAGCTTCCAGGGCTGCCAGCACACACATCCATGCTAATGCCCTGGGCATTGCACATGGCCTGGCAGTTGATGGAGGGGTATCCCTTGTGGTTTATGTAGCGCCTACCCTGCTCACTGGGTGGTGACTTGATGTGTATGTGCATGCAGTCTATTGCACCCAGTACCTCCGGGTATTCTGCCACATAGTGGAAGAGACGCATATTGCTGGCCAACTCCTCTTGCGTTCGGGGAAAGTATATGTGCTCATTGGCATGTGGTAACATGGCATCCAGGAACTGGTGTAGTACCCTGGATGCTGATGCCTGTGAAATCCCCATGATATCCCTAGTTTGACTCTGAAAGGTACCTGTAGCTAGTATTCTCAGGCTTACACATACCTTCATATCCACTGGGATGGGCTCCCCTCCGTTTGTTTGGCTCTGAGGGGTGGCCGGCACACCTCCACAAGTTGCTGTAGGATGTTCCTGTCCACCCTGTAACCCTCTACTATCTCCAGATCATGTAGCCCCTGGGTAGGTTACCCTGGGTCTGAACACTCTCCTCTTCCTCTGGTGCCTGAGGTGGTTGTGTGCATCATCCTCCACACCACCTTCAGTCTCCAACACATGCTGGTGGATCAAAGCTATAGCAGCCCCTAACATGTACATAATAAAAGTTTCCCCATCTGTATACACCACTGGTGCAGAGTGTATGGGAATACACAAATGTGTGTGAGGTGCTTTCACACTTTATAGTATTGTGCTATGGATGCTGCTGATGTAAGTGGGTGTGTATGAGCTATTCCAGCTGCAGCGTGTCTTAATTATGGGTTTTGCAATGAGTACTGCAAGTGTGGGGCCTTTACTGTGGAGATCTACTTGCCTGCCTTGAGTAATCTGTTGACCTTTAATTCACTTTTAGACCTGGATCCCCTCCCATTATCAGGAATGCATCCACCTGCCATCTTTCTTGTTTTGTACTTTCCCTAACCAGTCATGGCAAAAGGTGCCTTGTAGCTGATATACTGCATTTCAGCTTTGTTCTGCTTTGACACTTTGCTGTTTTCTTTGCAGTACAGCCCCACCCCTTCCCTGTTCTGCAGGTAGCTGCTTGCAGCCTTGTTAGCTGTTGTCAATGGCCCACTGTATGCTCCTAGGTGTTAATTAGTCATTTGTACTCCAATTTCACTGCTGCAGCTTTTCCTTATTTCTTTCCTATATCCTTCCTGTTTCAGCTGCAGTGCATGCAGCGCATAGACATTTACCGGGTTTACGCTCGTTTTCATCTCTGTTCACATGCATACTTGGCTACATTGTGTACTCTCAGCTAAGCATAGCTATGGCCAATTCGACACACCCCTATCCTGCAGCTTTGCCTAGCAAGGGGCAGACCGGTTTAGCAATGCTCCAATGTGCTTACAGCAATGGTGACACACCCCTCTCTTGATGTCATCTTTATCTCAAAGGCACACCTCGGTATTATAATGCTACGCTGTGAGGTGCATCCTTACACCAGCGGGGAATCTATGATTCACTATTACGCCTCTCATTTGCATGGCATTGCCTACTAATTCCTAGCTACTGCGCATAACACTGTCACTGCCCCTTAGCAACCCTTGCGCCATGAGTATGGTGTAGCATGCCTTCCATTGACTATTATGGGGAAATCGTGATATGTGTTTAATTGCAGTTTTGGTCTATATCTTTATATATTCCTTGCGATCCCCTTTGTGCACCACTGCCCTGCGCCTCCACATCGCGATAATGCGACTATACATATTAAATGTTAATTTTATATTTTGTACTTTTTTTTAATGCCAATGGGTATATTTAGCCATTGGCATATATTAACAATATAATACATGTGTTTGGTCAGCTATCATGGCTCTGATTTTATGTTTGCAAAAATGTAAACCGTTTTCTACGGTTTACATTTCTGCATGCTTACACAACGCCTGCACCACTTCCTGAATCGCTACATACCTTAATTTGCATGCTACACTGCTGCACATGGGGTAATTAGCTGACAAGTCTCGGGAGTTGTGCGGGTGTAGCGTATGCAGGTAGTGCACGTGTAAACAGCTCGTACCTGAATCGCTCGGCGGCCATTTTTGGTGTTAGAACACCAATGCTACGCCTGCACCTGGCATAAGCTTCATGAATCCCGGGGAATGTTTCATCTGACTATTGGCTTAGAGAATTAAGGAGTTGTTAATGAGCTTTTCCTGTGGTCCAGTGGAGCAAGGTTTGATTCTCTGAGCCTCCATTTCCTAACTGTGTGACTCTAAACAAGCCACTTAACCAGACACTGCTCCCAGCCTGAGTCTGAAAAAGGTCCATCAAGATCAATGCTCTACCCCAGAAAACAAATACAATAAAATAAGTAAAATGCACTGTTCTAATTTTTTTTTAGACTGGTTTGTAAGTTGGAGTAAATAGGAGCTGCACAAATGAGTGTAAGGAAAAGGTAGGTTTGGGCAATGTGTTTTCTAGCAATGTCAGTAATCTTGTAGAGGGTGCCACACTTTTGGTGTTGCCTGTTGTTTTTAGTGATAAAAATTCATGAGTTGTTCTATGTACATGCCAAGTAGATTGGAGTTTCTTCCTAGGTCAATCTCTGTGCTCTTAGATGAGGTTATGGTGAAATAGGATTTTTGAGCAGTTAATTGTTTTGAAGTAAATAACATTAGTTTCATCTCTTGGGGTTTAAGAGAAACTATTTTTTTTGTTTAGTCATGACTCAATGGAATTAAATGATTCTTGTTTGTTTTTGTATGGTTTGAGCATATCAAGGAGGAGTAATTGGTGTTTTGTACTACGGAGGCATGCCTACTGCTAAATGAAGGTCATTTATGAAAAAGCTGAACAGTAAAGGCATGAAGATTGACCTTTGAGGGACACAAACCAATACTGAGAGAAAGCATGATGTGTCATTTTGCCATTTGACTGCCTGTGATCTAAGTGAAAGGTAGATGTAAAACCAGGCAACTGATGAATCAGCAAATCTGAGGGAAGAGAATTTATCTAATAGTTTTAGATGTGAGTCTGTGCTGAATGACTTTAATAGGTCTAGGAAAATAGCAGGGGCTAAAGTACCTGAATTGCTAAACAGGTTTACTATGTTGGTGAATCTGAGTAGGGCAGTTATAATACTTTGGTAAGGGCAAAAATCATACTGAGCTGGAGAGAGTAAGCTATTGTCAGTGATGCATTTAAATAGCTGTGCTTGAATGTATTTCTCAAGTATTTTGGCCAGGGGTAGAGAGTATCTCTTGGTCTGTAATTTATTTTAGTACTTTCTGCCTTAGGTGGAAGGCAAAGGTGCTGGTATATATGCTTGCTTATGTGATGCCCCTGCACTGGTCCAGTAATCAAGGAGCCTCAATCCTCAGCACTAACACCAGTGAGGGCAGTGTACATTGGGAGGATGACAAGTACACACACAGTAAAGTACAATTTCCATTAAGAGCACACAGAGATCACAGTCAGCCTGGGGCTGGTTTCTCACTCTCTCTCCAGATCCCCACTAAGAGTCCCCACTGGCACAGCTATAGGGTTCAGATCTCAGCCGAGTGGTCAAGCCAAAACCTCCAGCAACCTCTCTATCCAGCCAGTGCTTCGTGTCCCTGCCCAAGTAGTTGACACACACACACACTTTGAGATTTGATTTATATACAAATACTCCTGGGGAAGGCTAGCACAGGTTAACTAGCAATGCCCCCTTCTGCCCAGACTATAAGGTAGTAAACACTGCCACCAACCAGATCTTTATCAGCTACGATAAGGCCCTTCCCAAAGAGTGACCAGTTTTACTGTGCAATGTTACTATTATCCAAATGGTAAGTGTGACCAAACTTTTAAGGCTATTTAAGAGTGGCCTGTACAGAGTCACCAAATACATATGCAATTACCCTAAGAGCTTAAATATCCCTAAACAAACCAGCCACAATTAAAAGGTTTAAATGCATTTAATAATAAATAATAAAAACACAAGACAATACTCATTAACTCAACACAGTGACAGCAGAGTTCAGAATCACAGGAAATACTTTAAAACAACATTGCAGGACAGTCTCACATAAATACAAAAAACATCTAAACTAGTCTTACTATATTCCTGTCTCTAAGAAAAATCACTGTAATCTAGTATTTACTATTAGCAAGGTGAGGATGTTTTCAGATCCAAGACAAGATACAAAATGCTCAGACTCACCCTCTGAGATAATTCTTAAATTACTATCAAATATTTCTGCTGGGTTATCTGAAATTACATCATTCTTGTCACCTCTGCTTTTAGTTCCCAAGCTAACAGGAACTTAAAACAGAACACCTCTGTGTTAAAAATACTTATCTCTTAGAAGCTTTGCCTGGAACTGCAAGTCGCAAAACTGTTAAACACTTTTATCTTGGAAACCTGTAATTATTTCTGTTTCCAGACAATAGAAAGAATTTCTAGCTGCAGACATTCTGTCTCCTAGCTGAGATAAACACCACTGTAAAACTCTTTACTTGTCAACTTATTTTCTTAGGGTTTTGCAAGTTAAGTCTTTTCTTTTCCAGTAGGGTATACTGTGGTTACATTCTTGAAGCTCAGCACATAACATAAAGTTTTCTTACATTTGTAGGACAACCATACAAATCATATTACTATTCACAAATTACAGAGAATTATTTACAAAATTCTAGCTAGCTGGGCTGGCAGCCTTCACAGCTTATGTAGAAGTTTGGAGGGCAAGGGGAGTTGTGTTATTGATTAGGGGGGTAGAGTTTTTATGAAGTATGTGTGTTGAATTGGGTAGTAGTAATGCTATCTGAATTTGACAGTGTTGGCAGAGCTGATTGGGTGGGCTGCCCTGGGCTGAGCAGTTGTGTTATGCTTGTCAAGAACATTTTGGGGTCAGTGAACTAAAACATATCCGGCAGTGCCCACCCTTGTTAGTGATGTGGCATACATGGACTAGGGTGACTGAGAGCACATCTTCTGTTACTGAGTATATGGACCATTACTTGAAAGAAATTGAAGAAATAATGCAAAAGATATAGAGTGCTTCAATTCAAATTCCAAAGGGGTTATTATTATACAGAGTTCCCTTAACTAAAAGACAAGTGCTACTCACTGAGATTTCTCAACAGTGGGGCAGAAATGTGTAATCCAAATAGTTACACATCTACCTCTTCACTTTGAGCAGTGGAAACAGAGGACACGTAAGGAGAAGCAAGGAAAGCAGAAGGTGGCTAATGTCATGGGATTCAGCTCTGACTACAGGACAGAATAAGCTGCAGTATTGCATGGTGTTGCAGAAGCTTGACAAGTGACCTATCAGTGTGGACAAATGCTGACAATGTGGGGATCACTGGAACTAGTTATTCTATGTAACCAAATATGCACTGCTAGTTGCCTAATATGCTACAGGTCAAAACATATATCTGATAAGTAGTGGGGATACATATCTGATAAAAAGCAGGAACCCTGGCTAGTTGCAGGACTAGGTGCCACAGTTACTAGGACAATCAGAAGGTGGAACATCCTCAGACATTCTAGTTCCAGCATTCCCATAATGCTACATTTATCGCAGGTCTCTAGTTCCTCATTGCCACACTTTCTGTTTGGTCCAAAATGGATACCTGAAAGTGTTAGTTTACTCTTTTACTCTATTATTTTAGTTCAGTGCAGTTCCCTGTTTCCATCCCCAGATAACAGATTTTGTATTTTGTCATGCAGTTCTACTGGGTTTATTTTTCTGGATTCTTGGTTTCTCAGTGTTATTATACAGGCACACATCCTGTTCCTCTTCTTGACCAAAAGACCACAACAGCTGTACCAAAGGTATGACTTTGGGTGCTGGATCTCACCTCCAGTCATTCTGACTCCAGTGTCATCAGTCCTAATATCATCACCCCCTTATCTGATTAATAGTATGTAAAAAAGAAGGTCTTAAAACAATTTATTTAGGCAATACCTTTACAGGGCTAATCCATAAATGCTGAGAACTCTGAACACTAGAAAGGCACATCAACACTAGAAAGGCACATCAAATAAAGACAGTTCAGAAATATAAATAAACACATACATACATAAATACATAAAACAAAACAGTAAAAAGTTCAGTTTTACTTACCCAGCCCCATATTGCTACTTTTTCTTTATCAATGAATCCCATTTCGATAAATTTTCTAGAAAAAAAAGAAATCACAAATGCTTCGACTCTGCTGTATTAACTTCATTTAGACGCATATTTTGAAATTAAACACAGAACATGGAATAAGTTCTTAATGTATGTAGGAAAGCTGAATTTTTTTCTGGAATAATGTAAAAGAAAGGTGTTACCTAGAAATGTGAAAATATTAAGTCTAAAGAACTTAGCCCTATTTTTAAATTTTAAAATCCATATAAAAATGTAGGCATGTTTTAAAATGTTCTTAAGCTATTTTATTTTCATTAAAATAACCTCCATCAAAAACAGTAAAAAGGCAAATCTGTTCCAACACATGCAGATTAGGGCATATTACAAACTTCATTTTTGTGTGCATTACTGTAGAGTATACTCCATTTTTGTGTGCATTACTGCAGAGTACACTCCATTTTTATGTGCATTACTGCAGAATATATTCAATTTTTGTACACATTACTGCACAGTATTCTCCATTTTGTGTGTGTTACTACAGAGAATACTCCATTTTGTGTGCATTACTGTAGAGTATGCTCCATTTTTTGTGTGCATTACTGCAGAGTACACTCCATTTATGTGTGTACTACTGCAGAGGATACTCAGTTTTTGTGTGGATTACTGTAGAGCATACTCCATTTTGTGTGCATCACCTCAGAGCATACTCCATTTTTGTGTGCATTACTGTAGAGCGTACCCATTTTTGTGTACATTACTGTATACTCCATTTCTGTGTGCATTACTGCAGAGTTTACTTTATTTTGTGTGCATTACTGCAGAGTACACTCCATTTTTATGTGCATTACTGCAGAGTATATTCCATTTTTGTGGGCATTATTGCAGAGTATACTCCATTTTTCTGTGCATAACTGCAGAGTACATTCCATTTTTCTGTGCATTACTGCAGAATATATTCCATTTTTGTGTGCATTACTGTATACTCCTTTTCTGTGTGCATTACTGCAGAGTTTACTTCATTTTGTGTGCATTACTGCAGAGCATACTCCATTTTGTGTGCATTACTGCAGAGTATACTCCTTTTCTGTGGATGTTGAATAAGAGGCAGTTAAACATTACCAGGATTGTTATGTGATTATACTGAGGATAGTCTAACAACTGGTGTGCTAAGAGCCATAGCCGAAGTCCTGTTGAAAACAAGATACTGGCCATGATTCCACTATGAAATCCTTACTGAAGTTCGCAGCAGAATTATTGTTGACTTAAATGCTAAAATCAAGTTAATCAATATATACTGCTGAACATAGCAATCAATAGCCCCCTTAAGATAGCCTTTGAAACTCTACTTAAACTAAGATATATCTGATGAGATATCCAAAGAACTACAAAAACTCATCCACAATCTGGAAGTGAATAGGTAAGATATGACTCTTCTCTGTAGGAAGAAGAAGAACAGAGATGGAGCTTTGAAAAAGTATCTCTACTGGTTCCCTACTGAAATGTTGGCACTCAAAATGCTGAGTGCCGACAAGCCAAAAAAAAGACAAAAACTACATGAGAAGAATGAATCATGAACATCCATCTTCTCCTTAAATATATCTAAGTGCATTTTTTCTGCCACTCACTCTCTGTGTTTCAAGACTCACTGTAGCAGGTCCCCACATTCCAAATAGTTATCAAAATTTCCAACAAAAATTCTTTAATGGAGATACATACAAAACCCCAAAAATATGAGAGAGGACTTTCTCTGATAAGGTAGAAGATGGGCTTGAATGTAATCCTTGTAAAGACTCAATCTTGGCATAAATTTAACTTGATTTTCTATTATAACTTCCTGCATCTTCTTATTTTCAAGTCCTCTTAAACAGTTTCAATCTATGATCAGGGGAGCTTCTAAGTAAGCCCTCTTCACAAGGCTGAGGATGGAAGTCAGGTTCAGGTACTGGCAAATAAGGCACATTTAATTCCTGTCATCCTTGCCCATCTTTAGGCAGTACAAAGATAAACTTGAGAATACTAGAGAGGACCGTTGCCAAAGCTGACTGAAGAAATTACTAGAACAAATGAAAGCTGTGCTCTTAAAGAGTAAAACAGAGCAGATATCATTCAAACTGTTCAACCTGCAAGGAAAAAGTGAGAGGTATGCTGGACCTAATCTCTTCTACGGGGAATTCCTCTAAGAATGAAATTATCAAAAGTCCAAGAAGAAGCCCATTTCTAGGAGAAAAAAAAGACAAAAGGTAGCCCAATAGAGTGCCATTGTTCTCCCGTTTGTTCACCCTCTTCCAACTATTGTGTCACCTCCCTGGGCATCTAGTTTGCCCATTCATTCCCATCTATCTGGGAAGAGGTGGCCGTACTCCAAATGAATGGTATGTTATGAGCTAATTATTCACTGCTCATAACAGGCTGACGTACGCACGTACAGCAATTGAAAGGTAAATACTTCCATCTCCATAGTGATTTGGTTGTCAAATTTCCAACCCTCTCAGGGGTGTGCAGGAGGAAATATGAGGCTACACATAGTTTCTAAATGAACTGACAAAATAAGTTTTAGTCATGCATTCCAGTTTTACAGATCTAGTGGCCATTCAGAAAGGTTTAAATTGGTACTGCTTAATGCTGACTTAATGCTCACTTTCAAGAAAGTAATATTAAAAAGATTCACTTATACTAAACTAGGTTCCTTTCTGCTGATCAGGTAATGTAGATGCGTGTTGCCAGTCTGCCTCATTAGGAACTGATGTTTGGGAACATCTGAATTTTTAGCCGTAATGTGTAAAAGCCATTTGAAAGTTACCCTTTATAATAGCATTAAGGGATTCTGCTGTTTTTTTCTAAAACAATAAGTTAACAATTTGGTTCAGTAAATGAACATTGTCACACACTCTTCAGTAACATACTCGGGCCAACAAGTCACATTTATCTAGCAAGAAATATTGTTTTTTCTATTATTAGGGCTTCTCAAAGGTATACAACTGAAATATACAGATACATTATGAGATATAGTTTACCAAGAATCTGATATACTTACTTTAAAGATGGATGCCAAATATGATGGAAATAAAACAACAACATTTCAAAAGAAGATGCAGGTATGACCCAATCATAAAGATTCTTTCAAAAACAGAAGCGTGTAAACAACAGTTGCTAGATTCCCTTTATGAAGCCTTCAAGAGAGATATGCAGACTCCCATTAAAATATTTTCAGCACAATATCTTATGAATGCAAAGACATGGGCCTTTCACAATACACTCAAGTTGACAAGCTGAACTCCCGTAGCTACAGATATGTTTCACCCTTATTATGGCTATCAGTAAAGCAAATGTGGAAAAAATCAAGCTATGATCATATACCTTCAGCTTAAGAAGATGCTTTTAGGTTCATAGGTTCATACTAGGCTATCTGCCCTAGGGCATTTATAAGCCTAGCCAGAGTTGTGTGGCTTTCACCACCCCTTAGGTTGAAGAATACTATACCCATTAGATTACCGTGCCTCTGTCCAGCAGTGATACAGAGATGATCCGATCTCCCATCCACTGGTCAAGATTCCTCTTGAACAGAGCCAGCGAGGTGCTCTGTCTCACATGGACTGGGATTCTGTTCCACAGCATAGGGAGTCTCTGGGTGATGAATCTGTCCCTCCAGCATGTCCTATTTATATCCGTGTTGAGGTTTAAGTCTCTTGCTCTTGTGGCTCTGGTGGATTTGGATTTTTGAGGTGGAGCATGTCCATTAATTCCGGGTTGGACATGGCCTTGTATGTCAGGCACAGGTCACCTCTGAGCAGATGGTATGCGACTGAATACAGCTGGAGTTTCTTCAGTCGGGCAGCATATGGCATATTTTTGAGCCCCTTTATCCATTTGGTGAGGAACTTTTGGGGTCTTTCCAATTGCTGCAGGTGTCGGGTAAGATACATTCCGAATGGGGCATTGTACTCAATCATTGGTCTGATAAGTGAAGAGTACAGGGGAACAATGACCTCCCTTGATCTGGATGTGAATCCCTTCATAATCAGGTGGGCAATGTAGAAGGTCCTCCTAACCACTTTGGCAATGTGAGTGTCAAAAGAAAGGTTACTGTCAACTTAGGTCCCCAGGTCCCTGATAACCTCTTCTGTGCTTAATGGATTGCCACCTATGTGGTAACTTGGGGTTACCTTGTTTTTACCAAAGGGTATGACTATACATTTTTTGGTGTTTAGCTTAAGGCCATGGATCTGGCACCAGTTATCCATTTCTATGAGACCTCTCTGAAGGATATCTGTGTCTGATGGATTTTCAACTATGGTGCCCAGTTTGCAGTCATCTCCTCCTATGTTTGCCTGCACTTCTGAAAAGTAGATGCCGAACAAGAGGGGGCCCAGGACTGAGCCCTGTGGGACACCGCTTGTGACCGGCGTGGAGTCTGACATGGCACCAGCAACTCTAACCCTGTGGGTTCTGTCCTTGAGCCACTTTGCAACCCATCTTGTGACATATGGGTTTACATTTAAGCTGGTGAGCTTTTCTATGATACCAGTGGGGTATTGTAGCTTTTGCAAGGTCAAGGTAGGCTGTGTGAACTGCCTTACCCTCATCAATGGCCTTGGTGACTGTTTCAAAAAAGTCGACCAAGTTCAAGAGGCATGATCTGCCCTTGACAAAGCCGAATTGGGTAGGATCCAATGTCTGTAGGTCTCCTATGTCTTTATTTATGAGTTCCATTATGATCCTCTCCATAGCTTTGCAGACCAGGCTTGTTAAGCTTATGGGGCGGTAATTACCAGTGTCCGTAGAAGCACCGCCTTTGTGGAGTGGGACCACAGTTGCGTACACCACTCTTATCCTGTGGTAAGGCTAACATTAAACAGCAGCCTTATGTGTGGGTTTAGTTCCTCATTGAGTTTGTGTAGCACACAGCCGGGGACACCATCCGGTCCCATTGATGCTGTGTTTTTAGCTTTAGAGAGCAGTTCTCACCTGGGCATTTGAGATGATTGGGAGGCTACACTCTGCTGGGATAGATATTTCTCCTTTTGGGGGGGGGAGAGAAATTTTCACTGAACCTGTCTGCCAGTATGTTTGCAATGTCTGTGGGTTCAGTGATTTTTATATCATTTTGGACTAATTCTGAGCATATCTGGGAGTTTCCACCCAGATTTCTAACATAGCTAGAGAAGGCCTTATGATTGTCTTTTGAGTCCTTGGCGATTTTTCTCTCAAAGTTGGCCTTGGATGATTTTATGAGTGATTGTAGTTTTACTAGTATTGATCAGAGATGTCTTCCCTTTTAGGGATTTTGCTCTATCTTGTAGTAGCTTTCTCCTCTTTTTGTAAAGTTTGTTTATGGCTGGGGTCCACCAGATCTGGCTTGCCTTTGGTGGAAAGGGTCTTGATTTTATTTGGGATTGCTTGTTCCATGCAATCCTGGAAGTGCTCGTAGAAAGCATTTGTAAGGGAGTCAGCAGCGTGGGTTGTGGTTTCCAATGGCTCAGGGGCCTTGAAGGATACCACACCAGTCTTAAGTGTGAAGTTGGCTTTTGAGAAGTTCTTCACTGTGGTCTTTTGTTGGGGTGGGGGCGGGATGTGGATCTCCAGTGAGATTAGTTTATGGTCTGATCTCACCAATGAGGGATATACTTCCGGTGTGGAGTATTTTGTCCCCATGTTTGTGATGATCAGGTCTAGTATATTTTCACCTCTTGTGGGAATGGTGACAAGTTGTTCCATAGCATTTGAGTTTATGAACTCCAGGAACCTTTGGACTAGGGTATTGGGGCTTGAGTAATGTTCCCAGTCTATGTTTGAGTAGTTGAAGTCACCCAATATGATGGTGTTTGGAGAGACATTTATACTCTCCAGTGTCTTCAGGAAGGCTGTGTGGGGTTCCTGAGTTTGAGAGGGTGGCCTGTAACATGCTACAAAGTGTAGAGCAGTTTTGCCTATGGTTAATTGCACCTGAATGGTCTCTGATGCTTCGTGAGTTGCCACCAGCCTGGAGGTGTGGGTATCCTTGATGAATATGGATACACCCCTCCTTTTCCGGGTTTTGGGGCCGGAACGCATGATATGAGGTAAAACCTAATAGTGCCTGGGTGCTCTCAGGAGCCTTGAACCAGGTTTCAGTCACAGCACAGACATCGATGTTCTCCATACTGAGGAGGGCTTGAGGCGTGCATCTTATTTAGACTTCTGGCATTGAGCAGCATTACCCTTAGTTTTTCCATTATTGTTTTCTGGTTTAGAATTTGAACCTTGTCTAAAAAGGCAGTATGGGGGTGGCAAGAGCCTTTGCCAATATCCGGAAACCCAGGGGTGACAGGTGCAAGCCGTCCCTTGCGAAGCAGCGTTTGATGTATTTACCTCCAGGATGGTACCAAATAAGGTGGAAGCAAAACAGTAGACATCTAATATGAGACGCACAGAAAACCCTATGAGAATGACCCAATAAGAATACAGAAATGTGGACAAAATGCACATTTCTCTAAAATTAAGTAATGCTTCAGTTCTTTGGTTCATGAATGTACAGTGATACACAGGTTTTCAATAATGCACTCAGGCAAACGACTCAAACTCCACTAGTTATACAAGTATTCTTCATCATCGTCATCATCATCATCATCATCATCATCATCATCATCATCATCATGTCTCCTCTTTCCTATCTTCTTTATAGGGTTATGGTGTCGTATCAACTCTAGCCATCTACCTTGATTCAATGCCAATCTGTCACCTTATTTCACAGTCATGCCTGACTCTTACAGGTCTTCTCTCACACACGATCCATCCAGCTCTTTGCTGGATGTCTTTGTTTCCTCTTGCCTTCTTCCTTTCAGTCCCCAATCTTCTTCACCAGATTGTCTTCAATTTTCCAGAACATGAGCCTGAACCACCATAATCTGTTCTCTTTGACCTTCCTTGCTATTGGAGCTACTTGGGCTTCTGCACTGATGTCCCCATTTCTTTATTTGCCACACAGTGTGCATCCTACCACCCATGTCAAACACTTCATCTCCATCACATCTAGTTTCTTCAGCTGCTCTGTCTTCACTGCCTAGTTTCTGTACTATACAGTAGTACTGATCACACCACTGTTTTGTACACCTTACTTTTAAGCTTCTTTGGCATTCTTCTGTCATATACTACACCTGACACTCTATGGCAGTTGGCTGCAGCCCCTCTGATTCTAGATTTGACCTCTTCATTCAAATGTCCCTTCACCTCAACCACCCCACCCAAATGCTTGAAGTTGTTAACCTGTTCCACTATTTTTCCTTTTATCTCAATTCTCAGCTCATTCTGATTTCCCCGCCTGTTGCCATGCCAAGTGCCTTTCTGTACTCAGTTTCATCTCACGTGCCTTCGGTTTTGATAATTTGATGAAACTGTTGTTCAGAGTCTGCCTGTATGTCACATTGTCTGCACATACTTCTTTGTTGATCTATTCCCTTCAATCTGTTTGTTAATGTAGTCCATCACCTGTATGAACAGCTGTGTGCTCAAAGCTGAACTCTGATGCAGACCCACTTCCAATGGGAACCCCTCTGTGAAACAGAACTCTTAGTTGTGCTATTGGATCCTTGTACATAGCCTACACTAATTCGAACAAATGTTTCTGGGACTTCATTGCAGGACTGCCCAAATCAGCTTTCTTGGGACCTTGTCATTGTCTTCGCCATGTCTATTATAATAATAATAATTATCTCATCATTATCATTATGACTCATTCATAAAAATAAGTGAAATATTTAGATACGTTCTCAGCAAGAACCTCTGATGAGTTTCCCCATGATAGGAACAAATAAGTTAAAAAACAAACAGAACTCTTGTAGCAGTTGTATAAGGGAGCCATCTTGAGAGACACTGACAAAACACAGAAATGTGTACAACAGCATTTACAGTTGGCATTCAGGGAAGAATAGCACCAATAAGTCATATTTTGCTTTACTGCTTACTGTAGACTTGAAAAACAGATGGCAAACTCATGCCAGAGGGCATATTCAGCAGACCAGCTATTTTAAATATATATCAGTTACAACAAAAGTCAGTCCATAAAAAAAAAGTTGATGTGTGCACTTCACCACTTTTTGCTTCAGGTAATACCTTCAAGAGTAAAAACATTGATAAACAAAAGCAAAGTATAAATAGGTACCTCACTAAAACTAAGCTAATCACGCTTTACCTGACATGCCCTAATTAAAATAAAAAGACAGTGGAAACAATTATAAAACCAACATGCTACATTAATCCTAGCAAAATCCTCAAATGGCATTTAATTAAAAACTTTAGGTTTTAAGGTATCAAATTCTAAAATAAAGTTTTCTTGCATAATAGGTGCTGTTTGATATGATGAATCTCTTTCTCAGAACAAAAAATCTGCTCCAGTCCAGGGTCCTTTAATATAAAGGCAATGATTCCATATAGTGCATGAATATGTTTTGCAACTAGATTGTCAAATATTTTAAATTACCTTTCAGTCTCTTTCTTATAAGGGAGCACTGCTGGGACATTTTACAGATCAAAAATCCAGGCTTCTATATCGTAGAAGAAATAAGAAATTCCTTATCTTTTACTGTAGTCTTATGATATGTAAGACAAAATACCTCCCCAATATACTTGTTATAGCAATATGTGAGACTACTTCCAAAATGCCAGTAACCTGATTAGAAACTATTTGAATGCTTATGATGTGAAACTTGTACATTAAAGGTTCTAGTGCCTCTTTATTAAATTAAGAAGTACAAAATGGGAGACTGCAATATTTTGGCTTAGTATAAATGTGAATAGTTTATATGCAAATACAGCTCATAAATATTACATGGAAGCTTTGTAAAGTAATCAGCAGAAATGCTGCAAAAACAGAGCATTCGACAATGTAGTAACTGCCAACTCCGTTTATTAATTTAACATTTTGTTCAGAAAGAAAGGACTTTGTCATCATAACAAATACAATCCCAAAGCCAAATGATATAAGAAAAAGTAAGACTGTATCACAAAAAGTAAGATCACATCAGAAAAGATGACAACCTTTCTTAAAAACATGGTGCATAAATTCACTCTGGTGTAAAAAACAATATGACTTTTCCATACAGAGCAATTCATACAGCTAGGGGGATAAGTAGTGAAAGATAAGAGCTTTTGAAATATCTGAGGACAGTGGATGTGATGTTAATTTAATTAAGGAGACATGTAATAAAACTCCATCCATGGATAGAAGGTAAATGCAATGCAATAAAGATAGTTATATCTTGGCCCGTATTGATAGGGCAGTCTTCTAGATGACCTAATGCACGAGTATATATCAAAACCATTCTAGCCCATAGACTTTCATAACTGGGAAAACTGGGGCATAAATCACTAGGCCTAAAAAAGCTCTAGAGTCATTAGCCAAATAACTTCCTATGATCTTATGATCCTAACATATAAATGAGGATGGCAGTTAAACCTATAATCAAAACTGTGATGTATGTTGTTTTGTTACTGAATTTCATTGTTTAACAGATGATTTGGTAGGTATTGATTACAGAAGAATAAACATTTCTCTAAAACAATGCTGAATTATAAGGTATATTGTCATTTGCCTTATGCATTTCATGTAAGAAGGCAAACATTTAAAAGATTACTTAGTTAGGAATAATTATCAAAAACATAGTTAGAGTGTTCCCAGATTGAATAATACAAGTAAGGGCACCTTCCAGTGTGGAAAGTATTTGGTTTTGTGAAGTAATGAAACAGCAATTTGATTTTATTAATGAGAAGAAAGTTGAAATCACACACACATATATATGGGTGTATTATATACGACTGAACTACCCTAATGTCAAATGTAAAACACCAATAAAATAAGTTTGATGATACACAATAGTGAACAAAAACAAAACTGAAAACAATAATAGAGAGAGGAGATCTATTTCCTCTCCCAGTATTTTAGTTGCCTCAAAATTGTCTGAATAGTGGCAGTTTTACAGGAAAGTTTTAACAATGTTAAGGTGTAGGTTAGGGTTGGGGGAAGGGGCAGCATTAGGGTTGGGGTTAGTGCCCATTATTAAAGAGGGTAGGGGGGCTCTGCTGAGGGTGAGAGGAGGTTATGAGAAATAATATATACAGTAAGTTGAGAATGAATACCTGCTTCCAAGATTTTGGATGAGGGTGAGAAAATAGCAACTGGTCTGTAGTCTGTGAGGTCAGTTGATAAGTTGCCTTTATGGAGGGGTATTATATAGGATTTTTTCCATAAGGTGGGGACATATTTTTCTTGGATAGAGCAGTTTATTAGAATCAAGGCAAGATATGTAAGGCCATCTGCACTGAGTTTGAGTTAGTCAGACAGAAGGTCAAGAAGAGAAGTGGTTGATGTATTAAGGGGGTGTACATATTTTTTGACTGTAGATGTTGGCTCTAGAGTGAGTGTGAAGGTCTGCTGTGGCTTTGTTCTGCAGGAGGGAGGTTATTGTATGTATAAAATGTAAGTTAACGTGTGAAGCAATACTTCTGGAGATTTTAGTTGGGGATGGGCTGGTTTGGGTTGAATTTCCAGGACTGGGCAATGTATTTATGGATTTCCAGAAGTTTTCTGGATTGTTTGATGGTGAATGTTAAATGTTGCTGTAATAAGCTTTTTTGCCCTGTTTTATGCATTGTTTTCTCTGGTTCCTTAACTGCTTATATTTTGCAAGAGATGTCTGAGATTTGGTTTGCAGCCATGTCCTCCAGGCTTTATCTCTAAGTTGCATGAGTTGCTTTGTTTTTTTTTTTTTTGTTTTTTTTAAGTTAACCAAAAGGCTGGTTTGTTTTTAACTATTTTGGATCTTAATTATGCATGCTCTTCCAGGATATTTTTCTATTAAATGTCCCTACTGCTTCATCAAGGGTTAAAGTTTAAAGTGGAGTCCAGCTGATCTGGATCAGGCTGAAAGTAAAAGTTTCTTTATTGAAGTTACTGAGGTTTCTGATTGTGTTATAGTGATGAACATTTTGGGGCTGTTTGGAGTGCCTGATTTTGTAGCATAGGTAGTCGTTGCTTAGGCTATTGGGTAGGGTGCCACTTGTAGCAACATTGTTTGGAGTGGATGTTAGAATCCAGTCTAGGATGGATTCTTTAGCTGAGACCTTGATAATTCTAGCTGGAGTCTTGATCAGAGAAGCAGTACAACTGAATGGAATTAGTTGGCTTTTTCTAGGGCTGTCTTTTGTCAATCTGTGGTACAATCTCCAAACAAGATGGCTTCCAGTCTTATACTGGCCAAGATCCAGGAGACAATCCCCATCTCTAAGCAAGATGGCTTCCAGTCTTATACTGGCCAAGATCCAGGAGACAGTCCCCATCTCTAAGCAAGATGGCTTCCAGTCTTATACTGGCCAAGATGCAGGAGACTGTCCCCATCTGTAAGTAAGATGGCTTCCAGTCTTATACTGGCCAAGATGCAAGAGACTGTCACTTCTAGGATGGAAATGTTGTTATTAGGTGGTATGACCAGACCTATGATAGCAAGAGATCTGTGAATATTCATTTTGGGAATGAGATAAGTTTAGCATTGCTCAAAGTGGGTATAGTATCATGGCAAGTGAAGAGATTTAAAACATTTTTGTACAAAATAGCAACCCCACCTGCTCTTTTGCTGGTTCTGACTGGTCTGAGTATTTTGTAACCTGGTGGCTGTATTTCTGCATCTTTGGAAAAAGGGCTTTAACCATTTTTCTGTGGCCATTAAGATACCAGGGGAGTAGGGGGCTATACTGGCATGAACATCTGTGATTTTGTTCTAGAGACTTCTTACAGCATTGTGTACTATTTAAGTACTAGGTGGTATGAGAGGTAGACCTTTGCTGTTTTGGAATGTGTGGAGGCTAGTTTGGTGGGGTCTGGGGTTAAATGAGTGGGTTGAGGATTTGGGATGTATATCCCCTCAAGTATTATTGTCCACTTATCAATGTAACTATTGACAATCCACTTATATTTGGGTTTCACTTTAAAGTCGATTTTGGATAATGGTGGATCATGTGCTGCTTGTTTGTATTTCAGGGTGTTACAGTAATTAATGTTGATTAGCCTGAAGGAGATATTAGAGAAATTTGTTCTGGTATTCGGGTTTAAGTAGGGTGTGATAGGTATAGGTAAGTAATAGCAGGAGAGAGACTTGTGATAGCTGGTTGAGTGTCTGAGTATTGTGAGAAATGTTAGTGATAGCATACTTTTGATTTAGAAGGATGCATAGACAGGTGTGTGTGTGTGGTGGGAGGAGTGTTGAGGATGCAGGTATAGGTAACAGAGGTTAATGGAAGGAATAGAGCAGAGTAATATGATAGGGATGATTAATAAGTAAATATAGGGATTGATAGGTAGGTATATGGAAATACTGCATACCTCTCAATTGCCCAGATTTTTTCAGAATATCCAGATTCTTGCCTCATTTTTTGGTCTGTTCCTTATAAAACTTGTGGATTTCTGGCAAATCACTGAGGATTGAAGTCACTAAATAATGACATACATCTGGGTTTCAGGATTCATATCCTTCAATAAATGCATGCTTCTTATTATATTTCTATGATGTTAGGCACCTTTAAAAAAAAAATATATATATATATATATATATATATATATATATATATATATATATATATATACACACATACATACATATATATATATATATATATATATATATATATATATATATATATATATATATATATATATATATATATATATATATATATATATATATATATATATATATATGGGTCTACTTGAAAACACCGACATGCCAAAACACCAACGACGAGAACACCGAGACCGGAAGATCGACAACTGAGATGACCGACAGTTTAAAAGCACGAAACTTCACATGCCCGACAAACCACAATCCCCACAATCAACAAAACAAAACAAATACCTTTTCCAAAAACACATACACAAGACAAGCACACCAAAAACCTTACAAACCTACACTAAACCTTACATACACAACTATCTATGCACTAAACTTAACCCAAACCCTAACCCTAAGGTCCGTCACTATCACACACTCACCTAACCCTAACTCACTTAACCCATCCCTAACCCTAAATTCTGTCACTATCGCACACTTACCTTACCCGCACCCTAACCCTAACTTACTTAACCCTCCCCTAACCCTAAAGTCTGTGACTATCACACACTTACTTTAACATGTCGGTGTTCTCAGCGTCGGGCTTTTAAACTGTGGGCCATCTCAGTTGTCGATCTTCCGGTCTCTGTGTTCTCATCGTCTGTGTTTTGGCGTGTCTGTGTTTTCAAGTAGACCTATATATATATATATATATATATATATATATATATATATATATAAGAATCCAAAATATAAAGTATGGCTCTTTTTATTATTTCCTATTGCCTACACTGAGAATAATATTAGTACATTCAACTTGCCAAAAATGAAAACATTTAAAGATAAAAGCATGATATACTGGCATCAATTGATAGATAATGGGAAACTGCAAACTATGGATTATATTATAAATAAATTTGACACAAAGAAAGAAATGTGGCTTGACATCCAAATTTGCAGGGAATTGACTGAACATAAGATTAAATTAATGCAACCAATAGAAAGAAACTCCTAAATTTATAGATTTCTTTTTTAATTATTTTGATGTATCAGAACATAACAGGGAAATTACCTTTAGCTAAAATATGGGTTTATATCATGTTGCTGAAACGGCATAAGAGTAAATGGTGACAAACCGCGAAATCTGAATAACAGCAAAGCCCAGGTCACCAGATTTTTTTCCTAGGGGAAAAAAAAATCGCTTGGCTGTTGCCGTAACATTGCCTTTTATCCCAACGTAGTGCAAACTTGGAGTTGGTATATTTAGTTAGGGGGATGTGGGGGGGTTGGGTGGTGTGGGGGGTGAAGCCCCCCCACTTTGACATTTTTTAAATGGTGTGCCATATGTTGTTGGTCTACCGGAAAAAATCAGTGACCTGGGATTTCGCTTTATTCGGATTTTGCAGTTTATTTGTCGCTGAAATGGCATTCGCTCTTATGCTGTTTTGGCAACATAATATAGACCCCTAAAATATATAAAGTGGTTAAAAGTACAACAAAATACTATAGTAAAAATTATTGGGACTATTTCAAACTTATTAACAATTACTCTCTAAGTGAAGAAGATAAAAAAATGAATGCTATTATCATCAAAACAACTATCATTTTGCTGCATTGGAGATTATTCTTTTGGAAATGTATGCATAGAACTTTCATTACACCACATACACGAATAAATACACAAAAAGATGTTGGGTGTTGGAGGTATAAATTAAATGTTAAAGCTGATTGGTGGCAACATGTGTTTTATGACTGTACATTGTTTAAGCCATTTTGGTATAATAGAAATTCTCTTTTACAGGCTATATTCAATTACAAATCTATCTTAACTAAATCTTTAATTTTATTCCATGTACCAATTCCTCCATCTGTTACAATAATTAAATGCCCTTTTTTCTGTAGTATCTTAGCAATAGCAAGAAAAGTTATTACTAAAAACTAGAAGACTGAGTCTAACCCACCTGTGAAAGAATTCATGAACACTGCTAATGATGTATGTCAACTTGAACTTACTATAATTTATTTATTTGTTTTATTTAACATTTGTTTACCAGGAAAGTCCAACCTGACACAGATCTATTTTCAGTGGAGGCCTGGGGAGAAAAGCTCCAACAATATGAAAAAACAAACAAACATTATATCACAAGAAAATTACAAGAGTACAGGTCAACAGTGAAACTATACATTGCAAAATATAAATAACCAAAAGAGATGACACCTTAGCAATTTTAACAAAATTTGTACATCAGAGTATATGGTATTTTACAAACTAGACTAGCATATATATTAGAAAGCACAGTATGATATTTTTTAGGAAGACTTGAAATGATTTGAGGAAAAAGAGTGAGTATATATATAGGGAAGTAAGAAGGCATAATAGGATAGTACTGTAAAGTGTAGATCTAAAGAAAGTCAGAGGGTGTGTATAAAAAGTGGAGAATATAGAGTTAGTCAGGTGGGTAGCAGGAGCAAAGCCAGGATTTTTTTAAATGAGTAAATAGAATTTTTTTAAATTGTACTATGGTGCAAATGGAATTGATGGAAGTGGGTACCTTATTCCATATTTTAAGAATGATGTTAGAGAATAAGGATTCTCCAGCTGAGTTGTTATCTTTGGTGGATTTAACTAGGGGTTTGTCACTAGAATGGAGTGTTCTAGTGGTGGTGTATGGTTATATGAGATCTTTAAGGACTGGGTTTTTATCTGGTTCAAGGAGTATTTTATGAGCGAAGGTTAGTTGCTTATATTGGAGGAGCTGAGGAAGGTCTAGCCAGTTTAGTTGTCTAAGGTCTGTGCAACAGTGTGTTTTGTAGTGGGAGTTTGTAGTGCATTTGGCTATTTTATTGCAACATGAGTCTAGCTTAGTAAGGTCTGATTTGCATAGGTTGGTTAGTATAAGGGAGGTGTGTAGTAGGGGTCACAGGAGGTGTGTCTGGACAATGGTAGCGTCTGTAGATCTGGTTAAAAATTTCTTGTTTCTATAAAGGAGCCCTAATTTTTTATGAACTTTTTTAATAGTTTGGGCTATGTGGATATCAAATTTTATATTGTTGTCAATTTTGACCCCTAGCAGTTTGGTATGTATCACAGGGGTGATAGTAGTTTTGTTTTTGGACTCTAGGGTAAAACCTGGGAGTGTTTTATGTGTTCTTAATTGGTAGAAGAGGAGGAGTTTGGTTTTATTTGGGTTTAGAATGAGTTGAGAATTGGTAAGCCAGGATTCTACTGATAGAAATGAGTTCTGGGTTATGGTGTGGAGGTCCTGTATGGTTGGGGCAGAGCATATGAGTCTAGAGTCATCTGTATATTGTAACACAGATGCTTGGTGAGTGGAGGTGTGGAGTTGGTTGGTAAAAAGAGGGCAAACAATAATGGTCCTAAGATCGAGCCTTGTGGGACAACTAGGGAGATTGGGAGGAGAGTGGACAGGTGATGTTTCCACAGTACAGCCTGTTGTCAGTCTGATAGATAGTTTTGGAACCATGTAACAGTGGAAGCGCTAAGGTTTAGGGAGGAGAAAACTTTGATCAGTTTGTTGTGGTTTACCATATCGAATGCTTTGGACAGGTCTAGAAATATGGCTGATAAGAATTGCCCTGAATTTCTAAGTTGCTTGACTGTATTAGTAAAGGACATGAGGGCTGTAGTTGTACTATGATGGGGCTGAAATCCATGTTGTGTGATTGATAACAGATTCTGGGTGTTAAGGGAGTTCATGAGTTGAGTATGGACCACCCTCTCTAGGATTTTGGATAGGGGTGATAGAATAGCAATTAGGCGGTAGTTGTTAAAATTAGTTGAGTTGTCTCCTTTGTGAAGGGGTATTATATGGTATTTTTAATTATATATTACATATAATTAAAACAAGAACAAATAGTGTCACTTCTTCCTATGCCTATGCCTGGCTGAAAGTTAAAGAACTGCTAAAAAAATAATCTATAATTGTTAAATAATTAATGTTATGATTTGATTTATGGAAATCTTTGTTGTATAATAGATACCATTGTATATAGTTGTTTTTGATGTTTATCTTCTAAAAATGTTGTTCTTGTAGTTATTTATTGTTTTAAAGTTTTAATGTTATATATTGTTTGGATGTTAAAACTTGTAATAAGAATAATTAAGAAAAAATGCATGCTAATACAAATTCTGTTATACCATCAACTTTCTAAGCTAATGCAACATGTAAAATCTGTCCCTATTTCTGGGATTTTGGCCCCTAATAATTTCAGGCTTTGTCCAGATTTCTTGCAGTAAAAGGTTGAGAAGTATGAAATATCAATATGAATGAAGATGGATTTATATGTTGAGGAGTCTGTTAACAGTGCAAAATAGGCATGGTAAGGAAGGGCAGTAACAAATAAGTACTGATTTAATTGTATGCTGGCAGAGAGAGATGGGAGTAGAAAGGTATAAGCAGTATGGAGAGATAAAGGGAAGGCTGAGAGGTAAATATTAATCTGATAGTAGTACATGAGAGAAGACTGCAGGGATTAAAGTATAAGGGAGCTTTGTTCAAGAACAAAATAGAGGTGCATTTGGGGATGGGGCAGAGTGGGAAAGGATAGAGTGAAAAGCATTATGGGAAAGAGAATTGCAATTGGGAATGATGCTAAATGTTATATGGAATTAGGAAATAGGAGAACAGAAACAGGAGAGTTTCTCTGATAGTAGAAAAGTAAAAAAATGTCTAGAAGGCAAAGAAGAGTATGGGTCTTACCTTAGCAAAAAACATCACTACAAAGATTGATATGGAAGAACCCTGACTGCATTAGAAGGAATCTTGTAAAACATTCTAGCACTGAAGTATTAAACAATGCCTGTGAAACTCATAGTGTTAAATTCAGTACAAGACAGAAAGAAACCTGAGCAGCAATCTATGTTTCCCTCTGAAGTATTAAAATAGAGGGCTACTTAAAAACAGGACTCTCAGCAGCTAGTACTTATCAAAACAGAACTTATTGAGGTACATTTTAAGGACTCACCAAGGTCAAGAGCAGAAGAAAGCCATGACATGAGATGAGTTGCCTTTCTCAGATGAAAAAACAGGAGACAATGAAAGCCCTGCGCCTGTATTATCAGAGGAAGAAGTACAAAGGAAAATGGTCCTGATATGGCAGACTTTTGTATATATGCAATGAAAATTTTATGAAATAACGATGGGAGAAAGACACATTAAGCTGGTCCACAAAAAAAGCATGACTAGAACAGCAGAAATAGATGAGCAAAGTGATCACACATCAGAAACTGTACTGCCCCAGATATAGCCTATAATGAGGGAAGAGGAGGAGCCCAGCACAGAAGAAGTAACATCACCACCAAAGAAAATAAAGTCAGGGAAAGTAGTAGGCTCAGATGAGGTCACAGCAGATATGATAAAGATGCTGCGTGACACAGAGGAAGAATGGCACCTGAGGGTACTTATAGAAGTGTGGGGAGAAAGACGTATCCCAGATGACTGCAGAATAAGGATACTAGTGCCAGTGTTGAAGAACAAAGGGGACATTCACAACTGTGGGCAGTACAAACGTATCAAACTCCAGTCACATTGCAGGAAGGCTCTGGAGAGCGTGACTGATAAAATAATACTCTGAGTAGTAGAAACTAAGATGGAAGATGAGCAGTTCAGATTTGGATCAGGATAAAACACAACTGACCCAATTTATGCAGAGAGACAGATACTTGAGAAGAAGCTAGAACTGAGAAAAGAGTTCAACTGGGTATTCCTAGACCTGGAGAAAGCATTACATGGTCCCAAGTAAGCTGATTTGGACAGTCCTGTGCTGTTTGAAGTCCCAGACATATGCATAGCATTAGTGCAGGGCTATGTACAAGACTCACTGACTCAAGTACGAACAGTGTTCGGTTTCACAGAGGGATTCCCAGTGGGAGTATGTGTGCACCAGGGTTCAGCTCTGAGCCCACTGCTATTTATACTGGTAGTGGGCTACATTAACAAACAGGTCAGAGGAGACAGATCAACAAAGTTGCTGTAGGCTGATGATATGATATTATAGACAGACATTGAGCGAGAGCTTCAGGAAAGGATAGTGGAATGGACTGCAACACTGAAGGCACATGGGATGAAATTGAGTATAGATAAGGCAGTGTAATGACAGGAAATGGTAGAGTCCAAAAGAAGCACAGAACTGAGGCAGAAGGGAAAATAGTGGAACAGGCTCACGGCTTCAAGTATCGGGGAGGCGTGGCTGAGGAGAAGGGAAGTCTGAATGAGGAGGTCAAACTCAGAATCAAACTGGCACAGAGTGTCAGGTGTAGTGTATGACAGAAAAATGCCAAAGAAGCTGAAAAGTAAGGTGTACAAAATGGTGCTGTGACCAGTACTACTGTATAGAACAGAAACCTGTTCAGTAAAGGCAGAGCAGATGAGGTAGCTAGAGGTGATGGAGATGAAGTGCCTGAGATGGGTGGTAGAATGCACACTGTTAGACAGACGGAGAAATAAGGACATAAGAGCATAAGCCAAAGTAGCTCCAATTGCAGAAAATGTCAAAGGGAACAGATTAGACAGGTTCAGGCACATGTGCAGGAAGGCAGAAGACAATCTGGTGAAGAAGATTTGGGGCAGACAGGAAGAAGGCAAGAGGAAACAGGGGCATTCAGCAAAGAAGTGGATGGATTGTGTGAGAAAAGACCTGAGACAGTCAGGCAAGAGTGTCAAAGAAGGCTGGAGACTGCCTTTGAATAGAGAGAGTTTGTGACAGCTGACACGACACTCCGACACCATGTAAAAAAAATGGGAAAAAGGGGGTTGATGATTGTGAGAATATCTGATATTGTTATCTGTGCTATCATGATGGGCTGAAGTTTTATAAATAATTGTAAATTACCTTGTGTTACATATGCCAGCACGACTACCTATAATTTTGTAAATAAGTTTATTTATTTTGATTATCACTCTGATTTATGCAAGATGTTTGAATGTCAGTGTTCTTCTGGCTGACCAAAGGTACACTTTTTTTTTTTTTAAAGAGAATTCTGAATGCATATTATACTAGAATCAGCTGACTTAGATGTGATGTCATTGTGTGCCTGGGCTGGGAGAATAGAATCTTCACTGCAGCTGTTTGTTTACTTTTCAAAATCTGATATGAAAGAGTAGAATTCTCATAGCAGCATCCTGTTACTTTTAAAAAATATGCTTTAAATGCAGGTTCTGAGTCAGTTGTTCAGTTTTGTTTTCCAGAGCTGTTCAGCAGTAGTATTCCAGTTGTCTCTAGAGTAGTTGTTCCAGTCACTGAGGACAGACAACAGCATGGAGTGTAGACATAATTCCTCATCTTGCCTTGCAGAAGTTAAAGTATAATCTTGCCTTGCTGAGTTATTTAGATTAGATGGGGACAGTTAATCTTCAGCTAGTCAGGGAACTACAACTAGTTAGAGGTTTTCTAAAATCAAAGTGAGATTTATCCTACAGTGTTGTTTTCATATTTCCTGTGTGTGAAACTCTGTTGTTTATTGGAATCAGTTATTCAGTGTTTACATGTTCAAATCCTTTTATTTATTATTAAATATTTCACTACCTCTTATTGTGGCTGGTTATTTAGTGAATATTTTTTAATAACTTGACAGTGTTTATGCTTATTGTGATAACACCAGGGCCACTCCAAAAAGCCATACTGATTGTGATGCATGCTACCATTTGTTTCAATATCTATTTTACCTAATATAATTGAAAACCCCTTTTGAAAGTCATTGTGGTATTTGACTAGTGACACCCGTTACCTTGTAATCTGAGCAAAGAAACACAGCAGGTAAATCTGTGTGTCTTTCCCAAGAATGTGTGTATGTGTGAATATCAGATATTTAAGAGTGAGTGTGTTAGATACCTAGAACTGGGACACATTGCTCTGCACTGGTTAGTGTGGGGACTCATTTGGGGACCTGGAGCGAAGCATATAGTCCAGTCCCAGGTTTAGAACCTGTTCTTGGTGTACATTTTGGGAAAATTGTGTATTTCTATCCCTGCTTTTAGTGACACTCCCTTACTGAAGACACTGGTGAGGATGGAGACTCTTTAGTTACTGCTCGAGGTAAACTGGGCTTGCCACAATAACGATGACTGATGATGACTGATGATGGCTTTATTACTAGGTTCAAGTGAGCTGGCAAAGACTGTAATGTGAGTCAGTAACTATCTTTTTAGTGGGCTAAAATTTAACAATAACTTGTTTTAATTGGTTTATGCTATTCTTCAAATCTGCATTTATGTTGGCTGAATAAAGCATGCATTTCTTCAAACGTGCATTTATGTTGGATGAATGAAACACTTTTTCGTTAAGAGAATAACCATTCAAATACTGACACAGCTTGAGGTCCAAGTCTTAATTTTCTTGATATTTAAAACAATGAGCTGTTGAGCTAATTCTCATTGAATTATCGCACTGGTGGTTACAGCAGACATGAGAACAGATTTTATATATAAACTCTGAATTTGAAAGCATTCTAAAAGGAAAGTAGTGTCTGAGGCAGTGGCAGATGGTGACTTCACAGCAAAGGGATAGGGAGATGTAGGAAGAAATGGATGGATGGGGCTAAGTGGAATGGGGTGAAAGTATATTACAGCAGGTCAGTGACCACTGCCTGTGATCAAGCAGCAGATGTGTTCATTCACTTTCATCTACAGATTGACTTACTAAGTACCCACTAATTATGGCCACTTTACTGAATATATACCTGTCAGATATCTGACTGCAACCAACAAGGACAGCTTTAGGTGATATACAGTCCTAGCAAATGACTTAATGGGGACCTTGTTGCACACTATCCCCCCTACACCTCTCCTGTGCCTCTCCTCTATTCCCCCTCATCCTGATCCCACACCATTCAAACAGATTATTTCTTTTTTTGTTTTTTCATTCTTTGTCTTACTGTTAGAAAAATATGTATTAATGTGTGTATTAGTAATATGCTTAGTGCATTCAGAGCCTAAAAGAGTTAACACATTTATTCTATTTCATACTGCATAAATCTGTACAAACTGCAGTTGCCTTTTGATCTTGTACTGTCAGCTAAATCTTGCTTGTGCCTTGGAAATTTACTGAGAAGCAGATGATTTCTGCTTGCGTTAGGAAAATAATGAATAGAACAATACTGCTTATATGAAACTTAGACAAGAAGTTCTGCTCTGCCATGAGAACATACACAGCTGTAGAAGTAACAGATAATTAGGACAAAGCCTGCTTGAAAATATGAACTGCAATCAGCATTTGCTTGTATCTGTATTAGAAAAGTACCTTGAAAAGTAACAGTGTACAATATATGCTTGTAAATGAAGTACTGGTCACCAAGGCCAGGTTGTTTTTCTAAAAAGTTTCTCACAAATCTAGTCATGTCAGCAGAAAATCTGAAGTAGCACCTGCTGTAGTACAATGCTTAAAGTTGTGTTTGATTACGTCAGCTTAGAAGGCCATGTCTTGTAAAACAGTATAAGAATGAACATACTTCCTGTTAGTAGTTAGACAAATCCTTGTATTTGCATGTTTTTGTCTCCTTGCTGCAAGTAAATTAAAGTGCCTTAACTGAACCTTACGTGTATTGGTCTTTAAAGTTTTTTCCTTTGACAGATTGGTCCTTTGGACCGGAAACCTTCACTTCGCGTCGGATCAGACAGGCCAGGTGGCTTGAAACCGTACGGGGAAGAAATCACATCGGTTCTTCTTATTTGAAAAGTCCTCCGACTGAATTGTCGTACAAAAGAGGCCAGCCACTTTCTGATCTGCGACTGAAGGACGGGTTTACTCAAACCAGGTGATCAATCACAAAGGCTCAGGTAAGGTGAATTTATCTTCTTTTCTGTTTTAGATCAGGGACTAGATCTGTATTTGTTCTGTTAGAGACTGTTTATAAGTCAGGGACAGAAAGATTACTGTCTTGTCATAGATCAGGGAAACAGAGCAGGTAGGCAATCATTCTGAAGAGACTATAAAAATATCCATGGTACCACGTAAAAATAAGGTGTTACATAACGATTCAAAGGGTAGAACAAAATGGGTAATAATTGTACAAAAAGGTCCCAAAATCCGCCGTTAACCGAAGACGCGAAATACATGCAGTCACAGCATGCTGATAATATTAAATATTACTCAAAATGGGTTAATAAATATGAATTTGATGGTAAACTAGAAAAATCCTCACTTGTCAAACTTGTCAAACAGCTTAAAACCGATTCTAAAGGTCGGGTAAAAAAGCAACATCAATTAGGAATTCCTCAGGCACACAGGTGGATTGAGGAAGTAAACTGAAGGGAACAAAAGAATAATAATTCAAAAGCAATGTTTTTAGACAAGGAGGACAATAATTTAGTAATAGCATCGGCCCCTCCGCCTCCCTTACCAGGATATGAAGCAAGTGAACAAGTTAGTCCACCCCTGCGATATCCTGCTGTCATTATGAGTAGAGACACTACAAAAGCGAAACCGTTTGTTAGAGATCCCGTTGAGACCAGGTCTCGAACACGGGCAGGAAACTCAAAAGGGGACATTGAGTTATATCAAATGGGTAGAAATTCATGATATATGAGTGAAGAAGAAATATGCCCGCTTATAGAAGTGCCTAATCCTCAGGCAGGGCAAGAAGGTCAGGACCCAACTATTCTAGTGTATAGACCCTGGACTCCGGAAGGCATCCGGAAAGCCCCATCCAAAAGTTAATTTTAGAAAGTTCTTAGAAGGTTTGCAAGGAATGAGGCTGAGTTATAATTTAAACGGAGAAGAGGTAGAAAAAGTAGTCAGACAAATTGTGGGACCAGATTGGCACATGATTAGTGGCGACTGGAATCCCTGTGATATTGCGCTCAGGCCCCTCCCACATAGCAGCGCAGTGTTAGACAACAGAGTGAAAGGTCTTACAGACCGAATCTCTGAGAAATGGAAACCTAGGACAGACTGGACTTGCATTAATCAATGCATCCAACAGGAAGGTTAAACTATTGACCGATATTATGCCAGACTATTAGAATGTTTTAATAACCATTGTGGAATGCAGGTTCCTGAAGATCAGACACACGATTCCCCATATGAGCAGCAGTTAAAGAATGCATTTTTGAAAGGCAGTATTGCACCCATAAGCAGTTTTATTACAAAACACATGGTAGATCATCGTACAAGCAGGTTACAGTCATTGCTTGAATATGCTAGACATGCCGAAAGGCATTTTAATAGCAAAAAGAAAAAGAAAGCCCAAGTATTTTCTGTAGAAGATGGAGCAGAAGTATATGTAGTACAGTCCAGGAAAAAGGGCAAGCAAAATGCCCAGGGAAACAAACAATTTGATCAACGATCAGAGGACTTTGAAGGGCGAAAGAAAAGGGGTAAATGTTTTAAATGCGGTAAGAAAGGACACTTGGCAAGGGATTGCAAGAAAAATAAGAAGGCAACCACGGAGGATAAGGAGGGTGAGGACTGACTATATGATAGTCAGGAATCACTAGAAGGGGATAGCAGAGAAGGGACAAATGAGTATGTGATAGAGGGAGTAGAGGATGTGACAGAAGAAATAGAGGAAGTGCAGGAAGTCACGGATAGCAAAGAAAATGAAATATTAGATTTGGCTTTATTGAGCTTAGAGCTCTATTTAGCAGACACAAAACCAGAAGTCACACTCCTGGTAGAAGGGAGGGAAGTCACATTTTTGTGTGACTCAGGGGCCTCACGGACCCTGGTACATCCCTCCAAACTGCTAGAGAATTCAGAGTCACCTGATTACATATTAGTGAAAGCAGCGAATGGACAGCTGTATCGGGAGCCCCTCTCCCATAATATTGTGATAACTGATCCTGTTTCAGGATTGACCCAAAAAAGTAAAATTGTTTCCGCAACATGCCCAGTAAACCTCTTCGGCAGAGATCTTATACAGTTATTTGGTACAGCAGTAGTTCCGACTATGCAGGGTATGGAAGCACAGCGACAAATTGATACCTTTGCAGTGCAACCGGAGGGTGAAATGTTTTATTGGTACAGCCAGGACTTGGTTACGACTGGTCCAGGGGCAGTGACCGAAGAGTTGATGAATGTAGCCATCAGCAAGTTCCCCTCCCTTGACATTGATAAACAGCATTTGATGCACTGTACTCTGTATTATTGTAATACACCAGGACCTGATAAGGAATATGAGCAAAAATTGTTTAGAAACCATGCAAACAGATTGGTATTACGTAATCTGTACTGGGACTGTTCATTGCCCCAGGAGTTCTTTGCACTCTACAAATCTAATCGATTACCACATGTTAGCTTAAATAAGGACACAAATGTGAAATGGGTAGACTTGGGAGAAAAAGTCACGAGATGGGAGAAACAGACAGAGCTAGAACTATCAGAACAGGGAATACAAATGCAGAAGCTGAATTGGATAACCCAGACCCACCCAGCTGTACACTTGCAGCAAGGCAAGGACAGCTGATCAGCACTCCTATTGAAGGAGGAAGAGAATGCCTTACAGAATATACCAGAAACTCTCTGGTCAACAGGAAAATCAGATGTAGGACTTATTCGTAAAGCGGGACCAGTTACTATTACGCCAAAGTCAGCATTTAGACCACAAAAGAGACAGTATCCCTTAAGAAAAGATGCAGAGGTAGGAATCAAACCTATTATAACAGCTTTACTTAAGGAAGGGGTGCTGGTAGAATCTCCTGATTCACCATGTAACACACCCTTATTTCCTGTTAAGAAAGCGAACGGGGAGTGGCGTATGGTCCAAGATTTACAAGCTGTAAATGACGCAGTAATACCAAGGGCACCTACGGTGCCAGACCCACACACCCTGTTGAATGATTTAAAACCTCAACAGAAATATTTTTCTGTGGTAGCCATCAGCAATGCGTTCTTCTCAATACCGATACACCCTGACAGCCAGTATTGGTTTGCATTCACATTTCAGGGGAAAAGGTATACATATACATGACTACCAAAGGGGTATTGTGAAAGTCCAACAATATTCTCACAAGAAATGGCAAGCAACTTGGCGGGGTTTACCCCACCGAGAGGTAGTCAGATTTTGCTTTATGTTGATGATATCCTGCTGGCGTCCCCCACCCAGCAAGATTGTAAAGAAGACACTATAGCGCTATTACAATTTTTAGCCGCTGAAGGACATAAAGTAAACAAAAATAAACTGCAGCTTTGGAAAAAACAAGTTAAATACCTAGGATATGTAATATCCAAGGAGGGTAGGACATTAGATGAGGACAGAAAAATAGCGATTTTGCAAGCACTAAAACCCACTTCAAGAAGGAAATTATGTCCTTCATGGGTACAACTAATTTTTGTCAGAGTTGGATTCCAAACTATGCCTTGGAATCTGCACCACTGACTAACCTGATTTATAAAAAGCCTATGGCAGCACAGACTATCATAAACATTTTTCCAAACTGTAGATTGTAAGCAAGGTTATATGACATCAGTGTTAACACAACAGCATGGGGACAAGCAACACCCTATTGCTTATTATTCATCACATCTGGACCCAGTGGCATGGTCTTTACCTCACTGTGTACAAGCAGTAGTTGCAGCTGCAATGACAGTACAGACTTCGGCCTCAGTAGTGTTGTTCCACCCTCTCACATTGAGAGTGCCTCATGCAGTCGTGATTATTTTACTACAAGAAAAGGTAGCATATCTTTCCCCTGCTAGGCATCTTTCCTGTATGACTATATTGTTGAGCCAACCTCACATGACAATTGAACGATGTACGACTTTGAACCCTTCTACCTTGCTCCCAACCCCTGCGGATGGCACACCACACAGCTGCCTGCAGGTGATTGAGCAAAAGACACTGCCTAGAAAAGATCTTATGGATGTTCCCTTGGATAATGCCGAGGTGACATACTACGTGGACGGCTCATGCAAAAGGCGTCCTGCAGGACAGAACCTAGTAGGATATGCAGTAGTTTCTGACACAGACATTATAGAAGCAAAATCTTTGCAGGCAGCAGAATTGATTGCCTTGACACGGGCATGTACCTCAGCAAAGGGTAAATGTGCGAACATTTTTACTGACAGCCAGTACGCTTTTTCTACTGTACATGTTTTTGCACAACAGTGGAAAAATCGAGGAATGATAACATCTACTGGCAAACCGATTAATCATGCACAGTTTATTTTAGATCTTTTAGAATCTATCCAGTTACCTCAGAAAGTAGCTATTTGTAAATGTACAGCTCATAACAAGCAACAGGATAGGATTTCAAAAGGTAATGCGAGAGCTGATACAGCTGCAAAGCAGGCAGCTTCAGAAGTATTTCTTTTGAATGAGGAATTACAACCCTCTGAGATTTTAGACTTAGAAATGTTAAAAACAATGCAGACACTTACTAAAAAAGCTGAAAAACAAAGATGGGTAAAACAAGGAGCAATTCTCAAAAAGGGGCTGTACATCTCTAAAGAAAGGAAACCGATGTTACCATCTAATTTGTTTAGATATGCAGCTTTGTTGAGCCATGGGCAGAACCATGTCTCAACAGGGGGGATGGTACAGCTGATGAACCAAGTGTTCACGACGTATGGATTCACAAATTATTCTAAAAAATTCTGTTTGTTATGTCACACCTGTCCGTTTCATACTATCTGTATGGATTTCATAGAGTTGAATAAATGTGAAAATAAGAAGTATTGTCTTGTCAATGTAGATATGTTTTCCAGATGGGTGGAAGCCTTTCCGACTAAAAATCCAGACGCTACAATGGTAGCCAAAGTCCTTGTCAAAGAAATCATCCCTAGATTCGGCATTCCGGAAAGGATCTACAGTGACAATGGCACGCACTTCGTAAATCAGACCATACAACAGCTAAGTAAATATTTCGGAATTTCTTTAAAGAATCATTGTGCGTATCACCCTCAATCAGCAGGGCTAGTAGAGAGGCATAATGGGATTTTAAAGAGTAAGCTAAGAAAGTTAATATCAGAAACACAGTGAAATTGGATGTACTGTCTGCCCTGGCACTGTTGAGCATGAGAGCTATTCCGAATGCAAAAGGATTGACTCCTTTTGAAAAGCTCTTTGGAAGGGCTTACTATATACCTCAGTGGAAATCTCTCATGCCCGCAGACCAGGAAGCTGATGGTACATTAGCAGAATATATGTGTAAGTTATTAAATTCTAAACATTTGTTGCAGTTAAATTCTGTTTCAGATAAAGAACGAACCAGACCGTCAGAAGTGGCAGTGCCCCCTGGAACTTGGATTTAGCTGAAGGTGGTCAAAAAGAAAAATTGGGCGTCTCCAAAGTGGGAAGGTCCATATCAAGTGCTTTTGTCAACACCCACTGCAGTCAAGATCGCAGAGCATGCCTCTTGGATCCACCTGATGCACTGTAAATTAGTTAAAGACTTTGAACTAGACAAAAATCTTGTTACATGCCAAGAGCAAAAATGATAGAGTCCAGAAGAAACAGGAATGCAGAACAACCCTTTCCTCAGAAGTATTGCATAATCATCCTGTTAACTGTATTTGTGACAATAATCTTTTTGTTGTGGCCTTTTCTTTTCCCAGCCACACAGACTGAACTGAATAAACGTGAAGCGTTACTCATAAACTGGCATCCAAACTTTAACATTTACCAGGCAATTAAATATGTGTATGCTGAGACTTTCAATGTTTCGAATTGCTGGATTTGCACAGCTTTGCCAACAGCATACAGGGGGGTTTATTAATGACTACAGTCCCCCTAGGGGTCAATAAGACCTGGGAGAACTTGATTTATGATACCTCAACCATTACAGCACAAGATAAAATAGCACTGCACTTGTCTGTTCCACAAAAGGGAACTGTGTGTTTTTATAAAAATTATACTGTTCAGGTGGGTTGGAGCAATTGCAATGTGACTGTTCTTTATAGATATTATACTAAAGGAAGCAAAGTAGATCTTTATTGTAATACAAACTATGATTCATTTCTTGGATTGATGCACAAAACACTTGATGAAGTAAAACATAATTCTGTCCTTTATAAACAGCTGTCTATAACTGATAGAAAAATGTTTCATGCAGGGCGAGTGTACATTCATAGCAAGGTTACTACTAAAGTAGAGGATTGTTATTTTGTGTGTGGCAGAAAGGCATATGAATGGTTACCTGAGAATTGGTCCGGCAGTTGTTTTTTGGGTTACCTGGTTCCGGCCATACGACACACTGCAGTTTTGCCTCATGGGAAAATTCAAAATGTCTGAGAAGTCGTCAAGAAACCTGTAAATCCAGTGGGACAAATCAATGCATGTTGGAAAGACCATCACTCTCTAGGCAAAGGACTGACACACATGGACTTGAGTGATAGCGTTATATCGTGGGCAGGCATATTACCAGCATATGGAGCAGTGAAATTGATCTGGGAGCTGAGAAAACTGTCAAAAGTTATGAGCAATGCAACTTTTTCTGCTCTCGAATTGGTGACTGATGAACTGAATGCTATGAGAACTGTAGTGCTCCAAAACAGCATGGCTCTCGACTTCACCCTACCGGCGAGAGGTGGTACGTGCGCTTTAATCCAAGAAGAATGCTGTTCGTATATTCCTGACCATAAACACGAGATAGACAATCATCTTGAGGTGATTCAGCAAGTGTCAGCCATGACCAAAACAGGCCCAAACCCACTGATGGACTTTTTCCAGAAATGGTTTGGGGGTTGGGGTACCATCCTAATGAAATCCTGATTGCCGTTTGTGTAGGTATGCTATGTGTTTGTTGTGGTATCCCCTGCATGAAAAGACTGATTAAAGACCTTATAGACATGTCAGTTTCTGAAACCTTATATTAAAGTACTGAGTTTGAAGAACTGTTAAAAGACTGAAAATGCTTTCATAAGTTTAAACTGAATGACTCTCTTAACTGCAAATCCTGAGTGGAAGAGGTTAGGAGAAGAAAACAAACTGTTTATGCTTATTTTGAAAGTAGAATAAAAGTATTAATAGGAGGAAATGTTAGAAAAATATGTATTAATGTGTGTATTAGTAATATGCTTAGTGCATTCAGAGCCTAAAAGAGTTAACACATTTATTCTATTTCATACTGCATAAATCTGTACAAACTGCAGTTGCCTTTTGACCTTGTACTGTCAGCTAAATCTTGTTTGTGCCTTGGAAATTTACTGAGAAGCAGATGATTTCTGCTTGTGTTAGGAAAACAATGAATAGAACAATACTGCTTATATGAAACTTAGACAAGAAGTTCCACTGTGCCATGAAAACACACACAGCTGTAGAAGTAACAGATAATTAGGACAAAGCCTGCTTGAAAATATGAACTGCAATCAGCATTTGCTTGTATCTGTATTAGAAAAGTACCTTGAAAAGTAACAGTGTACAATAGACGCTTGCAAATGAAGTACTGGTCACCAAGGCCAGGTTGTTTTTCTAAAAAGTTTCTCACAAATCTAGTCATGTCAGCAGAAAATCTGAAGTAACACCTGCTGTAGTACAATGCTTAAAGTTGTGTTTGATTATGTCAGCTTAGAAGGCCATGTCTTGTAAAACAGTATAAGAATGAACATACTTCCTGTTAGTAGTTAGACAAATCCTTGTATTTGCATGTTTTTGTCTCCTTGCTGCAAATAAATTAAAGTGCCTTAACTGAACCTTATGTGTATTGGTCTTTGAAGTTTTTTCCTTTGACACTTACTTTTTGCTCCTTTTCATGCATTTAACATGGCCTAACTGACCATTACTCTGTCATATGTTCTCTAGATGGGGGACAGGGAACTGCTAGGCCCCCAGAAGTCCTAGGGTTATTGATGTTCTGCAATGCATTTTACAACCTTTTTTTAAACTGTTTGCTCTAATGATGGGCTGAACAAAAAGGAATGTAATTCCGTCTCACCTTTCTTTCAGTGAAAAAAAAATCATAAGTTCATAGGTAGGTACTAGTCTATTGGCCCTAGAGTCTATATAAGCCTAGGTTTCGCCACCCAAGAAAATATTTTCCTGTGCCCCTGTCAAGCAGAACCACAGAAGTGATCCCCGGGGTGAATTTCCTATTGCCTATCCAATCATCAAGATTTTTCTGGAAGAATGGTAATGAAAAGCTTTGTTTGATGTAGATAGGTAGTTTGTTCCAGAGTATGGGAAGTCTCTGGGACAGGAATCTATCCCTCCAGCATGTTCTCTTTATTGTGGTGACAAGGTTTAGGTCCCTAGAGTGTGTAGCTCGGAGGGATTGAGATTTCTTTAAGTGGAGCATGTCCAACAGCTCTGGGTTTGACATAGCTTTGTATGTAAGGCAGAGATTGCCTCTGAGTAGGTGATATACAATGGAATAAAGCTGGAATTTTTTGAGACGGTCTGCATAGGGCATCTGCTTAAGGCCAGTAATTCTCTTTGTGACTCTCTTGTGACTCTCTGTGGCGTTTCCAGTTGTAGATGTCTTGTGAGGTACATACCAAAAGGGGCGTTGTACTCTATTAATGGGTCTAATGAATGACGAGTACAGGGGGAACAATGGCCTCTTTTTTTCCTGGATGAGAAACCTTTTGTGATGAGGTGTGCCATGTAGAAGGATTTTCTGACTGCTGTGGAGATGTGATTATCAAAGGAAAGACTACTGTCCACCTGTGTCCCAAAGGTCTGTTATCATACTTAAGGTGTTAAGTAGACTACCGTCTATGTGGTAGTTCATGGGAACAGAGTTTTTACCAAAGGGGATGACAATGCACTTTTTGGCATTGAGCTTGAGGCCATGGCTTTGACACCAGGCATCTGTCTCAGTGAGGACCTTTTGAAGGATGTCCACATCATTAGAAGTTTCAATTATGGCTCCTAGTTTTCAGTCATCTGTGAACTTCATTAGCCAAAGACCTTCGGTGTTAGCCTGTACTTCAGAGAAGTAGATACCAAACAGGAGAGGACCCAGGACTAAATCCTGTGGTACTCCACTTGTCAGTGGTCTGAAGTCGGATTTGGAGTCTGCTACTTTCACAGTGTGGGTTCTGTCAGTGAGCCAGTTGGCAACCCATCTTCTGACATAGGGATTTATACCTAGTTTAGTGAATTTATCTATAATTCTAGAGTGGGGGATGGTGTCAAAAGCCTTGGCAAGATCTAGCTAGGCTGTGTGACCCACCTTACCCTCGTCTATGGCTTTGGTGACTGTTTCAAAGAAGTCCATCAGGTTTAGGAGACATGCTCTGCCTTTTACAAACCCTAACTGGGTGGGGTCTATAGTTTGGAGATTACCAATGTCTTTATTTATAAGTTCCATGATGATACATTCCATGGCCTTGCAGACCTGGCTTGTCAGGCTAATGGGGTGGTAGTTCCCGGGGTCCATGGTGGCTCACCCTTTGTGGAGTTGGATAACCATTGCTGTGCGCCATTCAGTGGGCAGAAAGCCTGAGGTGAGGCAATGATTGAACATGGTACTTAGGTGGGGTGCCAGTTTGTTCTGTAGTTCGTGTAGAACGCAGCATGGGATGTTGTCAAGTCCCATGGATGCTGTGTTGTTGGCTTTGGAGAGTGTGCATTTTACCTGTGCAAACGTTATTACAGGAGCTTTGCATTCTTCTGGTATAGAGCTGGGTCCTTTAGAGGGTGAGAGGGGGGTAAAGTTAACACTGAACCTATCTGCCAGGATGTTGGCAATATCAGTTGGTTCTGTATATTTAGTGCCATTTTGCTGTAACTCAGAGCAGACCTGAGTGTTGCCATTGAGATTCCTGACACAGCTATAGAATGCTTTGTGGTTGTCTTTAGAATCAGTGGTGATTTTTTCATAACTAGCTTTGGAGGATTTATGAGGGATCTCAGCTTCTTACTGAGGTTGACCAGGGAGTTCATCCAATCATAGGATTTACTCTTTTTTTCAACAGTTTCTTTCTTCTGTTGTAGAGTTCGTTTATGGTATGGGACCACCAGATTGTTTTCCTTTTTTAGGAGGATAGCATCTTGGTTCTGTTAGGGCTAGCATGATCCATGCACTTGTGTAAGTGCTTATAAAGTGTATTTATGTAGGATTCAGCAGTAGTACCTCTATTGTCCATCTGCATGGGTGTCGTGAAGTTTGCCACTTCTGTCTTAAGAAGTGTGAAGTTGGCTTTGAAGAAATTGTTTACGGTGGTTTCCCTAATGGGGGGGTGGGGGCGGGATGTGGATGTCTAGGGTGATTAGCTTGTGGTCAATCTGACCAATGAGGAATTGACCTGTGGTGTGGAACACCGATTGCCCATGTTGGTAATGACCAGGTCTTGGATATTGCTGCCCCTGGTGGGGGTGTGGATAAATTGATCCAAGGCACTGGAATTTATAAACTCCAGAAAATGTTGAGCAAGAGTTGGTACATGAGTAGTTTTCCCAGTTAATGGTGGGGTAGTTGAAATCGCCCATTATTAGGGTGTTGAGTTGTACCCTAATACTTTCCAGTGTATCAAGAAATGAGGAGTGGAAATCCTAGGGCATGGTGGGGGATCTGTAGCAAGCTAAAATTTGTATTGCGGTCTTGCCTACAGTTAGTTGCACTTGAATAATCTCGGATGCATTATGCTGAGCAACTAGCCTGGAGGTGTGGATATCCTTAATGAATATGGACACGCCTCCACCTTTAGTGTTTCGGTCCAGGTTAGATGGCCAAAAGGTGTGGTATGAATTATAGCCTGGTAATGCAGGGGTGCTCTCTGGAGCCTTGAACCAGGTCTCTGTCATTGCACAGATGTCGATGTTCTCCATTTTAAGGAGTGCCTCGAGTGAGTGCATTTTGAGGTTTAGACTTCTAGCATTGAGTAGCATCACCCTCAGATTTTGCTTGCATGTACCTGTTATGGTGGTGAATTTGTCATTTGAACATTGCCTAAAAAAGGCACTATAGGGGTGGCAAGAGCCTTAGCCAGTATCCGGAATCCCAAGGTCAACAGGTGCACGCCATCTCTGGCAAAGCATCGTGGTCTGTCAATCATATCATCCCAGGCAGACAGATACTGGATCCCCTTAGAATGACCCCAGAAGCTTAGCCAGTTGTTGAAGTCAATCATTTTGTCCTTGTACTGTGGTATCATTCAGGTGACGGCAGGATGCTACTCAGGGCTAGGGTCATACCTGCCTGGGCTACAAGACTGGAGAGCTCCTCCATGTCTCTTTTCATGTAGTGCAGGGAGGTATGTCTCAGGTCATTCGCACCAACATGGACAATGACAGAGTCATATTTGTACTTGTTGTGGAGTGAACTGTGTGGGTGCATTATGTGGTGGATCCTGGCACCCGACAGGCAGCTGACAGTAAGTTTCTCCTTGTTTAGCCTGGTGAGTGGAAAATCAGTGTGCCTAAATATAGAGTCACCTATGACTAGAGTGTCAGGTACGTTGTTATGCCTTATGGGCTGTGGTTGAGTGGCACACTGAGTTTGTGGGCTATGTTCATTTGGGTTGTGTTGGGGGGGGTGGAGGTTGCTTGCATTTCTGCTTTGGAGATCTCTGTTGCTTGGGCAGATTTTTATTGAGAGCCTCCACGAATGTAGGCATGTGTTTTGTGTTTCTGTGTATGTGCTTTGGTTTTGTAGGTTTTGAGGGACTATGTGATAAGTGTGGTGTGGTGCAAGTGTTTACCTTCTCCTCTTGACTGTCTAGTCTAGTCTTGGGTGAAGAGAGCTTTGCTTCCAGTTTGGCTATATAAGTGCATCTCTCACAGGTTGTAGTGTTGGGTGGTAGGAGGAGAGGGTTGTCTGTGTACATGAGGCAATTGCTGCATTGCCCCAAGGTGCCCAGATTCATTAGGTAGACAGGAGAAAACACTGGGAGCTGACCCTTAGACATGCCTGGATAGGTGCTTATTTATTAAGTACTAAAAACTGTTTTCCTCTAGACAAGTGAGGAAAATTGAGTGTTGTAGTAATTTGTAGCTTATTTAGTGCTTACAATGAGTTCTGAACAAGTGCTGAGCTCAAAGAAACAGATTTGAGTGCTAAAACTACAAAACTGACTAGTTCTAAGGGAAAATTTGAAGAGCAGACTTTATGGCGCCGGGCATAGTTTAACCCTAGCTAAGCGGCAATGCATAAAGTGTATTATTATTATTATCTTTTAATATAACAGTAGCAAATGAGCAAACTTATTTAAACAAATTAACCAATAAAAAGCTAAAATCTGAGCCCCGTTCCAGCAGTCTTCGATCAGACAAGTTCTAACTACACACTCATGCCACTAGGTTGCAGGGGAACTTTCTCCAAAAAAAGATGGCCTGGATTAGTGCTCAAGTTATACAAACAAAGCTAGATTCAGCAGGTCTGAATCTAGTCTATGCTACAGCAAACAAGCCGCAGCAATTTCAGAAAGAAACAGTTCAAATAAGCAGGCACAATAAGACTTTAACCAGAAACTCCCAGCTCAGAAGGGCAGAATCTACCCTCTCCTCTCACAAGAGTGCAGACCACACCTTCTTAATGTAAAATAACTAGAATGAGGACCAAATGCTTAAACCAGAACTAATACACTTTTAGAATAACAGACAGCAAGCCTTCAATCAGCAACTTCCAACTTAGAAGGATGCAAGCTACCTGTCCTGCCACAACAGTGCAGACCACAAACCTTCTTAATGTAAAACAACTGGTCTGAAGCCCAAGTGTTTAAACCAAAGGCTTAGAATAACAGTTACAATTTAATCAGGCTACTAACAAGCAGTAATAAATGCAGCAGAATAAATACAGTTAAGTACTTTTAAGAACAGGCAGCAAAAGCAAATTAAAGTAATAAAGTAGGAAGAAACAAGAATACAATAAAAGTACATGCATAAATTGCAATTTTTTTATATAACAATAGAAAATGATCAATCTGATTTAAACAAATTACCCAATTAACCAGTAAAAAAGCTCAAAACTGAGTCCTGTTCCAGCAGTCTTCAATCAGACAAGTTCTAACTGCACACTTCTGCCACTAGGGTGCAGGGGAACCTTCTCCAAAAGATGGCCTGGATTATTGCTTAAGTTATACAAACAAAGCTGGATTCAGCAGGCCTGAATCTAGTCTATGCTACAGCAAACAAGGCACACCAATTTCAGAAAAACAGTTCAAATAAGCAGGCACAATAACCCCTTAACCAGAAATTCCCAGCTCAGAAGGGCAGAATCTAGCCTCTCCTCCCACAAGAATGCAGACCACAAACCTTTTAATGTAAAATAATTCGCCTGAGCCCAAGTGCTTAAACCAGAACTAATATACTTTTAGAATAACAGACACTGAGCCTTCAATCAGCAATTCCCACCTTAGAAGGATGTAAGCTACTTGTCCTGCCACAACAGTTGTTGTTGTGTCTTTCGGCTTTTCCCGGTTAGGGGTCGACACAGTGGAACTCCGGTCCGCTGATGATTGGCAGAAGATTTTTACATGCTGAGTTGCCGGCCCTGATGCACAACCTTCAACGAAGGTACGCCCATTCACGCATGTCTCCACACAGAAAACGCTCTAACTGAGAATCGAACAGGACAACGTCTTACTGTGAGGCGACAACACTACCGCAGCACCACCACCGCACTGCAGACCACAAACATTCTTAATGTAAAACAACTGGTCTGAATCCCAAGTGCTTAAACCAAAAGGCTTAGAATAACAGTTACAATTTAATCAGGCTACTACCAAGCAGTAATAAATGCAGCAGAATAAATAAAATTGAGTACTTTTAAGAAGAGACAAAAGCAAAATAAAGTAATAAAGTAGGAAGAAACACAAATACAGTAAAAGCAGATGAATAAAGTGCATTTTTTTGTTAGTAAAGTGCAAGGAGAGAGGAAGGAGGAGCAGAAGATAATTCAAGGTTAAGAACCTAAGTGGGTAGGCCTTCTCAAATGTTCTCTCTCTATTAAGTAGAGTGAACACTAGACTGGGAGGGGTGTCCCAGATCAAATTTACAGTAGGGCCGGGCAACTGCAAAGCCACCAACTATAACAACACCACAAGAATAGGGTGGAAGGGAGGGAAAAACAGTTTCAGGACAGATGAGAAACAAAACAATGCCAGAAAATATATAAAATAATTCAGTCAAGCAAAAAAATTCAGTCAGGCAAAATTAAGACAACGCAGAACTCTGAAAGGTTAAAACGCCAAGAAATATACTTATCAGTCAGCGATATATTTCCAGATTGTTTGAGAGTTTCCAACAGTGTATGCAAGAATTTACAAACACAAACTAAAGCTTAGTGTTTAAAGCCCACCAAAACAGTAGTTCTTCAATAAACTGAGAGACAAATTCGAGCAAGGTTATATAAATCTTAAATGACAGTTGTGTCTTTCTTCATACTCCCACCCCCCCAAAAAAATAAAGATACTTACCTTTTGTATACCCCTATGGGGTTACATTGAGATGGAAGTGGCCAAAGGCATATAACATACAGCTAAGAGTCTGGGAGTAAAAACTTAAGCACTTGGATAAAACCCACACACAGGCAGGGATTACATGCAGACTCCATGAAGAAGTCACCACAGCCAAAATCTCAAAGAATCAAGCATTGCCATTTATCGGTCATTATCACACACATCCTGCCAATGCCATTATAGATAGCCACTTAGTACAAAGCTGATATCAATTGAAAAAAATCATGGCCAAATCTGTTATTTTTAGATACAATGCATCCCCCTCATCACACATATGCTGTCATTTTCATCATGGACAATCCCCATACTCATGTATTTTAGCCACCTTATTGACTGTGAACCTTAGATATCTGATTACGTTACAAACAAACCCAGTAAAGTACTTTTTATTTTATTTAACATTTGTTTACCAGGAAGATCTGACTTGGAATGAGTCAATGTTCAGCAGAAGCACAGGGAGAAATGCTCCAGACACATGTCTTTATAATATGGGAGAAACAGAATACCCAGAGGAAACCTGCTTGAACACTGGGAGTACATGCAGATTCCACACAGAAGGCACCCCAGCCAATAATCAAACTAAAGAACCTCTTGCTGGGAGGCAACAACTCAAACTACCGTACCACTGTACCATCCAACCTACTTCATCTGGCTTCAAACAAATGCACACTACTTCTGCAAAGTCAGAATAATGACTGCTTAATTTGAACAAATGACAACAGTGTCAATCACTTTTAACCATAGACAGCTCCTGTAACCAGCAAATAAAGTCTGACTGTATACACCTCAGATAGCAGAATGTAATTAAAAAAAAGAAAGAAAATAACTGGTAACTTTATTTTCACCCCTACACCTGTACACACACATGCACAGATGTGACCATCAATTACATAAACTTGTAAGAATGTAACTGTATACCTATGATGTTTGACTGTGATCAAATGAACAAATACATAAATACAGCTCCTGTAACCAGCAACTAAAGTCTGACTGTATACACCTCAGATAGCAGAATATAATTAAAAAAAAATGAAAGAAAATAACTGGTTACTTTATTTTCACCTGTACACACACACAAGCACATACATGCACAGATGTGACCATCAATTACATAAACTTGTAAGAATGTAACTGTATACCTATGATGTTTGACTGTGATCAAATGAACAAATACATAAATAACTGCCATACAGGCATTTATTTTATTGGTTCACTGCATTCAGAACACAGCATACAACCTAAAGCAACCCCCCAGGTCTCAACCTGTTAGCTAGGAGAAAGCTAAAACATGATAGTGGACAAAGGGCCAAAAGCAGGGATAGCAAATTCCTTCATATACATAAAAACTTTCTATAATATCAGGATTTCCATGAATATGCTTTTTGAAGAATATTAAGTATGAAACTCAAATTCTGTCACCATTATTTAGTAACTGCAGTCCTCGTTGACTTGCTAGAAAAAGAAACACACTCATTTTATACTAAGTCAAGCAAAACATAAGGCAAAAAAAAAGAAATTATGCAAAATCATGGACAGTTGAAAGCATGTTTGCTACTGCATCCACACACCCACACACACACACACACACACACACACACACACACACACACACACACACACACACACACACAACCATAAATTACTGCCACTTATACGACTATAGACTTCATATATGATTGTGATTAAAGCAGTACATGAATAATTACATAAATAACTGCCACACAGGATTTTTTCTTCTCAGCTCATTACTGTCAGAATACAAAATACAACTTAGTAAATTCTCACCCCCAACACACATACGTCTCAGCATCTTAGCTCAAGAAAACTAAGAAAGGAGCAAAATCACAGAAACATTTCCCTTATATACTAAGAAAGTTGGGCTTTGCATTAATGTCCTTTTTCTGAAGCCTATTAAGTCTGAAAGTCAGATGTCTGTCTTTAGTAATTGCAATCATCACTGATTTGCCAGAACACCACAAATTTTACAAGAACACGGTGCAAAATATGAAGCAAAATCTGGGAGAGTGTAGAAAAGCAGGTCAGCTTCCTTGTTCAAGAATTCTAGACAACTATGTGATGCATAATGTTTGTAAATGTGAACTTTTTAATAAGGTTTGATTACTTTAGCCTGTGTAACAAGTAATATTTCAATAAAGGTGTTTACAAAAAGAATTCTGGATTAACCAACAATATTGAAGGGACAGAAATCCAAACTCACAGGCAACTTTTAAATATGACCATAATTCACTTAAAAAGTTGATGGAGCATGAAGTTTTCGATCAGAGTGCATGTTCTGAACTTTAAAAGGTACAAAACTATAATGTTTGGCTATATTGGGTGATTGTAATATTCACTGATTTACCAGAAAATCAAATATTTTTTCAGGAGACAGTGAGAAAAAAAGCAGGAAGAGTTAAAAGATTCTATTATCCCACACATGTGCACAGAGACACACACACACACACACACACACACACACACACACACACACACACACACACGCGCGTGCGCACACACGCACGCTTACACACAAACATACATGTGCGTGCGCGCACACATGCACACACACAGCTGCAACAATCAATGAGAGAAAGCTAAGGATGATGAATATGGTGCATGGAATTTGAATACCAGAAGACATTTGGACTTTGGACCGGGGACAGACAACAATAGAGCATTTATTACTTCTAACCTGCCACTGGAGTGACACCACAAGAAATCTATTGACTGAGAACAACCTAATTGTACCCACCTGGATTATTCTGAATAGTCTGCCTGATTTTGAAAGTCACCATTTACTCTTGTCACTGAAAACGGAGATGCAGTCTGAAAAAAGTTCTATGTTGTCCACACTTCCTTTATGTTTGAACAAATGTGACCTATAGACCTCCTTTCAAGTTCCAGCTTTAGAAGGAAAGATATTTGGAAGGGGAATTTGAATGAGAGGCCCTAGTATCAAAGTAAGCAAACTACTGGAGAAAAAGGTTTAGGATTCCTGTGTGAGCTTACTACCAAGGACATTTTTGTATCTAGGTCTGGCCTAATTAATGTTCTAAAGAATGGGATGTTTGACATTCTCTGTTTTTTCAACTGTTAGTACTTTGTGAGATCAACGGACATTGCATTTTTCCAGTGGGTGTTTGATTTGGATTAGACGGCGAGGGATGGTGTATGCTTTTATGTAACTTGCTTGCCTCAATAATTACTGAATAACTGACTGTACCTTACCCTACTAGGTGGTTAGTACCCCATCAGGATAGCCAGTAGCCAAACCCTCCTAATATTGTCCCCCACTTACTCCTTATCCACTCACTACAACTGCCTTTTCCCCCCTCCACTCCACTCCACCCTTCTATATCCCTGTGAATACACCCTCACACATATTCATTCTAATCCTCTCCTCTCAAACTTATTAACCATCTCTCTTCCTACACATCCTTCTCACTCAACTCATACTCTGTCTCCTACCATGCAAACAAAATGTGCCTGTACTCTAATACCCTTATTTCTAAGTCTAATCCTCTTCTGCTTACTCTACCTTACTAGTCTCCCACAGTTTCAGCACTCCCCTCCCTTTCATACAACTGTGATTTACATTAAAAAAGACTTTCCCTTTACAACCCAAGCCTCCCCCACCTCTACAAACATAATGAATCTTTTCTATTTCTAAGGAAGCTCTTCCTTACCCCTAGTAAACCACTTCCCATACCCATCAAACTCACCTCATTAGGTTCCAATATCTACACCTATGACCCATTAGAAAATAGATACCTATCCATACTCTGCTCAAAATTTATCTCCCTCCTCCTCTGTTCTGGAGACATACACCCTAACCCAGGGCCCTCATACAACTCCACCTCTAAACCACATTCACATAGTCTCCCCTACACCACAAATCTCTTCTCCTTACCACACTTAACGCCAGGAGCCTTTGTAATAAAATACCTTCCTTTCACGCCTGGATCTCTCATAACAAACCTGATATTGTCTCTATCACAGAAACCTGGCTAAAACCACACATAAAAGATACAGAAATTATGCCCCTAGCTATAAACTTATAAGTGATAGACCTCAAAAGAAAGGTGGAGGAGTAGCCTTACTCTCCTCCTCCTCCTTAACAGTAACACCCTATACTAAGCCCATACCCTCATTTGATACCGCTGAGCTAACCCTTGCCCTTCTCAAAGTAAATAACAATAAAACTTTATGCATTGCCTCCCTGTACATTCCTATACTGGAAGATATTCTTGCCTGGTTCATTTCCAACATAAATAGTGAGACTATAATCCTAGGCGATGTCAACATAAACTGGTCTTCCATTGACTCATCTACCCCTTCTCAAAGTATCAACCTATATCAATTCACACAGCTAATCAATACCCCTACTAGACCAAATAAATATTACACCACAGGTAGCATCCTTGACTGGATACTAGTCTCCCACCCAAACCGAGTTTCTGATAGTGGTACTCTCGCAGACTCCCTTAGTGGCCATCTCCCTGCCTACATATGCCATTCCCCCTCCACCATCCTCTTTTAACACAGACACATTACCACCCGCAACATGCAAAACTTCAACCCCCTAATTTTCTCCAATACCTTAAAACAGATAGACTGGAACCCTGTAAAGTCCCTCCCTTTAGATGCCGCAGTCTCACATTTCAATAGAATTTTCGCTGATATACTTAACCACTTCACCCCCAGTAGAACCAAAAGACTCAGATCCAAAACAGCCCCCTGGCTAACTAAAGACACAAAACTACTTATGCATCACCGAGATAAAATCTGGAAATTATACCAAAAATGCAAAACTCCCAACTCTCTTGCTGAATACAAGCAAATGCAAAATCAAGTAAAAGAACAAACAGCCACTGACCGCAAATCCTACCACCTTAAACTTCAAAATAATCATAAAACCAACCCCAGAGAATTTTGGAATAGTATTTCATCAATATTATCCCCAGGCGAAAAAGAGAACGAACCCTTGCCCTGACCCAGACACACCAGACCTCCACCTAGCTACCCAATTTAACTCCTTTTACATTGACTCCATAGGCAAACTCATCTCTTCTTTCCCTAACAACATCCCCCCCAACTTAACTGATAACAAAAACTTAACATCCATGAACCCTAAGTCCTCCCCTTTTACTCTCAAATCCATTCCTACCCACACTATAAAAAAGCTCCAACAAAAGTTAAAACCTTGCTCTAATGCCCCAGATGACATTCCATCCAAATTTCTCTAACTAGCTGCTGATGGCATAGCCCTTCCAATCAGCATCCTAATCAATCGCTCCATTCAGGAGTCCTATGTACCATACCTCTTGAAAAAAGCCTTCATCATCCCCGTAAACAAAGGAGGTACAAACTGTTCAATCTCCAACTTTTGCCCTATTGCTATCCTACCCTCTATCTCTAAGATACTCAAAAAATGTATTCACCTCCAACTATTACCCTACCTATTGGACAACCAACTCCTAACTCCAACCCAACACGGGTTTATACCAGGACATAGCACCACCACTGCCCTTCTTTCCTTCCTCGAAATCATTAACTCTGCTCGTGACTGTGGGAACCTAGTTTCTAAGCTCCTCCTCGACTTATCTAAAGCTTTCGACACTGTCTCTCATATGCTTCTACTTTCTAAACTCTCCCATCTTAATATCTCCTCTTCTCTGTCAAATGGTTCTCCAGCTATCTCTCAGTCAGGGAACAAGCTGTAAAATGGAACTACTGCACTTCCTCTTTCCTTCACACCCCAACAGGTGTACCCCAAGGCTCTATTTTGGGTCCTTTACTATTTAATATTTTCATCAATGATTTCCACCAAAAGATCCCCAATGCTAAACTGGTGCAATATGCAGACAACTCCACTATCACCTGCTCAGCCAAAACTCTTCCTTTACTAATAAACCTTACACAAGAAGCCTTCTCCTCCACTGAGTCCTGGATGCTTGACAGTCACCTAGCCCTAAATGCTTCCAAATCTAAAATAATTATCTTTACCCCTTCTAGACATACTGCTGCTGACAAAGCATCCTTCTCCATACTTAGCCTAAAAAAAACAACTATTGAAATAGTTCCCCATACAAAACTTCTGGGCGTTCTTATCGATGACCAGCTAAAATTTGATATCCACCTACAAACCAATATTAAAAAGATTCATCAAAAACTTGGTATGCTTTATCAACACAGGTGCTACCTTTCTCTGTCTTCTAGACAACTCCTATCTACCACCTACCTTCTACCCTCCCTTTTGTATGGAGCTTTGCTACTCTCTAACCTCCAATCATCCCTAAAATCTAAACTTTCCTCATGTTATAACAAAATTTCAGTTTGAAACAGGATCCAAATCCTCTATTCACCATTGCAACTCCCTACATGCTCTAAATAGGTTGGAACTCCCAAGCTACCTAAATTTCATTCAACTAACTACAGCACACAAGCTAATTTTCAAACCTTCTAACTGTCCATCACTCTCCTCTTCCCTAAAACTTCACCAGTCACATAGAACACTTAGATCCACAAATCAGAACCTCTTAGAATGTTACAAGCCTTTACACACCAGGGCAACTTCTACTATCATTCTCCCTTGCCAGATTATGGAACTCTCTTCCCCCTTACATTAGAACTACCCCTAACCTACCATCCTTTAAAACCCTACTCCACTCTCACCTCTACTCCCTCTGGGAGTGCTCCTGCACCCATCCTACCTGATTCCTGATACCTATCCCTATTCTATTCTACTCTAATCTCTGCCACTGCTTCAAGTCATCTCTCTAAAATTCCTTTGCCTAAATACGTGTAGTGTATTAAATGAACATAAATGTATTGTTTTTGCTAATATCTTATAAGTGATTGACTCAGCTCATATATTTCAAGATATGTAAAATCTTGCCTTGCTGTATATTGAATGTTAAACTGTTGTTCTCATATGCTGTACTAATACATTGTATATTGTATATTGTCTTTCTGTCTGGAGCTTTTCTCTTCGGGCCTCCTTTGAAAATGGGCTACCTTGGCCCAATGGACTTTCCCGGTTAACAAACTGAAATAAATAAATAAATAAAATTGCAGCCACCATGTTTGTTTATGATGAAATGAATGAATAAATATAGAAATAACTGCCACACAGCTCACTCCTGTCAGAATACAGCATGCAACCTACTGCAGCCAAATACCTCTCAACTTTGTGAGTCAAGAATCAAGCAGAAAGCTAAAAAACAGTGGGGGACAAAGGAACAAAATAAGAGACATATACTGCATTTATATTCTTAAACAATATTACTTGAATAACAGGTTTTTCATTAGTATGCTTTTTCTAAATGCTAAGTTTGAAACTCAATGCCTGTCATTATTTAGTGACAACATTGCTCACTGATGTGTAATAAAAATACAAGCTTTGCAAGAAATAGACCAAAATATGAGTAAAAATCAGACACATTCAGCAAAAATTAGGGACAGTTCAGAGCATCAATGCCCCTATACAAACACACACACATACAAAGCAGTTAGAATACTTAAACCTCCCAAAATTCTCCCAAAGGCAATCACTTGTCTTAAGCTAAACCATGGAGTCTTTCCCACCCTTTTAACGTTCTCACAATCATCCATTTCTTCATCCAATCAACAAGACCAGCAAATTTTGCCAGCGGTGGTATAGCTGCTAAATGCATCTTCAAAGTTTTAACAGATTAATTAAACTCCTATCTGTGCATTAAATACTTTATAATCATTTTGACTGACCAAATTTTGCCAACTGACTTAAGATCCCTTAAAGATCATACAATTTATACCAAAGGAGAACTTTGAAAATGCTCTTCCTGTGGAAGCAGCCCAAGACTATCACAGTAACTGCCATGCTACAACCTGCCGATCTCCCATCATCAGGTCCTTCCAACAGGTACTGTTCCACATGTGGAACAACCATTTGCCACCTGCAAACCTGAAATGTGACAGCTTGTCAGCTGTCACATTAGAAAGCCCTAGGATACGATTTGTTGACATACAAAAACTCATCCTCAAACATTGCAGTACTAGCTTCTTCAACAGCAATTGTGGTCGCTCCACCTTTGAAGACATTTTAACTAGCACCTGCACAACTCTCGCATTATCAGAATAGAATTTATTTATTACACACCTCTGTTCTGTTAGCCAAATCATTGCCACATGACTGATGTCACCCAAATTGGTATCAATTTCAGGAATGTAATATTGCTCCTTAATTGTCCACTACATTCTTCAGGTCAGGGAAGTGTCAACCATTTACCCCCAAAATATGCCCCCATACCAAGACCATCAGAAGGGCTCTGGTGGTGCAGCGGTTAGCATTGTCACCTCACAGCAAGAGGTTGCCTGGTTCGATTCTTGGCTGGAGTGCCTTCTGTGCGGAGTCTGCATGTCCTCCCCACGGTTGAGTGAATGTTAAAAACATGCAAGTAGGTGCATGCGTGTGTGGGTGTTCCTTCATTAAGGGCTGTGATGCCGGGCTGGCAACTTGACACCATACAAATCCACTGCCAATCATTAGTGGACTGGTGATCCGCTGTGGCAACCCCTAACCGGGAAAAGCCAAAAGAAGACCAAGACCATCAGAGCATCTGTGAACAATTCTAACTCTTCTGCAGACATCCAATCATCTTGCCACATTAACATCCCATTAAAATCTTTTAAACACACTAACCAAAATCTCAAGTCCTGCGTCAATGACCTAGTGTCCCTGACCCAGTGTTGTTTCTTCTTACCTCCATTCAAAAGGTTGTCTACTGACCTACAAAAGGAATGCCCCAGGCCTACTGCTTAGCAGGTAAAATTCAACAGTCCTAGCAACTCCATCCCACCCCTCACTCTGCACCCAACCAACTTACTGATCTAGTTCTCAATCAGATGACAATATCCATTACTGGAGTCAATCCATAGGCCAAAGAAATTAATTACTTTTAGGGGATATTCCTTCTTGTCATGTGCCAAGGGTACAGAAAGTTCCTGACAAAGCCACAAAGACTCATTCACCTCTACGTCTGTGCTTTCCTTACCTTTTCCTATCAGGAAAAAACATCCAGATAATGAATTCCCTTTTATCCAACAATCTGTTGATCCTAAATCCAGTGCAAAGTTATGCTAAATTTCTTGAAGGTGAAACAGGCTAATAAACAACCCATCTGTGTAGCCTTAACAAAACAGAATTTATCTTTCAAATACATTCTCAGCTTTGGCCAATTGGCTTCTGCTACTGGCAGTAACCTAAAGGCAGCATCAGTTTTCAGTTTCGCTAGTCATGTGTCCTCAGATATTCAAATAATCTTTACGGCATCATCCAGAGATACATATTACACTCTCAGCAAGTTCTTGTCAATGTGATCTTTAACAGAATTCCCTTCTGGGCCAGACAAGTGGTAAGTGACATAGTACTCTTCCAGTTTCTTGTTAGGAACCAAGCCTAGCAGGGATACTCAAACTGCTTGAATGGGAGTATGGCTAATGGGCCCAAAATCCTGTCTGCTTTAAATTCTTTGTTAAATGTACTCAGTAAAATATCCTCCTTCCCATTAACAGACTTCAGATTGTTGCAAAGCTTGTTAAAACCCTTCACTCCTGACTGAATTAAAAAAACAATTTGAAAACCGTGAAGTAACTCCTACACCATCTCCTTATCAGTGACGTGTCTGAGTAACTTATCAAGTACCTGCACACTAATAGCAGAGTGTGATGGCTGGTTTCTTGACCCTTCTATGAAATGGTAGCCCTGCTCTAAAACCTGGCCCACTACCCCTGCTTGTCAACTCCATATCACTTCCTCCAGCACCTCTAAGAAGCTCAGCAAATGAGCCTTCCCCCCTTCCTACCTGTCCAACTTCCATATACCAACATCCCTCTCCACTATGTTGACCTCCACAAACTGAGCAAATGTGAGTGAAATGACACATAGGCCAGGAACACCTCCCATGTTAAATGTCCAACATTTCCTTCTGTTGCAACTTCTGGTTGGCTTCCTTGGTTTACTGTTCCCAGCCTGCCACACATGGTAGATAACCAAATATCAGTTCCTTTTTAGCCTCCCACTTTAAGGATTGGCCTAATGCTTTCAGCTTCATAAATTTCTGGTCATACCATAGCTAGTAATTACCTTCCCTCAATCATTCAGCCTCCCTTATCAAAATAAAATACACCAACAGTGGTAATGTTTGTTAGGGATATTTCTCTACTACCACTGTCATGTAGGAAACAAATCCTGGCACATAGTTGTCCCAAGAACATACCTTAAATCTTGATGCTCTGCTCTTGCAAAGTGCTGTCAAGGTTAGGTTCTTCGATCCCAGGTTATCTGCCTCAACTATCCGCTGCACCCTGCCTGCATCTAATACATTCAAGAGATCAACAAACTCTCCCAGGGTAATATATATATATATATATATATATATATATATATATATATATATATATATATACACCCTTTTCTCCTCCTAAAATTTCCTGTTTATTATCTGTGCTAGCATTCTGCTGCCTGTCTTCTGAATACTGAAGGCCCAACACCAACTGACCTGTCAAACCTAACAAATTACCACTCAGATTAATGCTGTCCCCATCACCCTGCTCCCTCCTGACGTCCTAAGTCATAGCCTGTCTGCAACAACTCCTAAAGTCTCAACCTGTCTTCTACATCAAGGTCTTGCAAATTACCAAACAAGTAATCATCAGCATGTGGATTAGTATGACATGGCAACCTTCAATTTTGGTCCTGTATAAACCCTCAGCCCTCCATCTTGGACCTTTATAAACCCTATCACCCTCCTTGAACTCACAGAATTATCAAAAGAGTTACTTTCCAAAGGCCAAGCCTCTGTTGAGGATGCCATCATTGTAGACCTTCAACCTCACCTGTTCCTCTTACTCTGTCTCTGTTTTTTGTCATGTGCTTCACTGATACCTTTGTCTCTCCACTTCCTTCTTTTCTTCTGCTGTAAGCCTGATTCAACAGGCACCTTTTTGCCACTTGGCCGCTGCTTCTTGGAAAAAGGCCTCTGCTTGGGACCTGATTGCCTGCCACTTCTTCTATACTTCTTCAGTGTTCAACGTCCTCTTCTCTAAAACCGACCACACAGTACCTGTCTTGAATGGTCAATGGTGTGCTGACAACTGACCGATGTCATGCATTTCAAAACTGCATGCACTGAAAGATTGAACCTAGCCCCACCCTTGATTTACATTGCATACTTACTGCTCCTCACTACATGTCCCTTCTCAGTTCCATCTGCAAACAATGCTCCTCTCAACTACAACTCCTCCATTCTCATATCACTGTATTCTTAGCCCCCCTAACCTCCTTATCAGGGTATCAGGACAAATACCTCTGTATGGCAAGTTTCATTTCTTTCTTTTAATCGGGGGAGTTGCAGGCCATCATCAGTACCATGAGTCACCCCTGGTCTGAGGTGTTCTTTCCCACACAAAAAAGGAATGCAAGCCTTTCTGAGTGAATGTCTAATTACTGGGATTTTCTCCAGTAAAGAGGATATTTGTGGTTACTTTGAGAAGAAGTTTTCTGTTGATAAAATTTTATGTAACGTTAACTGGGTGATTACCGAAGTGTGTCTCTTGTATTCTATGCAAAATGTAAAACACACAATTAAGAGTTTTGTGAACTGTAATAAGAATTCAGTGAAGTCAGATGGGTAGCTATTGACCAACACCTGCTTATCCTCTAGTAACAGATATTCAGTATAACGGCCTAATCATTAACCTCATTGGAAGTCCTAGAACGTAGTAGATTCCAGAAAAAAAACTCAGTGCATAAGCAATGCTGAGGCATATTTAGTAGCATTTTAGTGGTGTGTGTCTAGAAAAAGCTGACTTATACAGGATAATGTCCTCATATCTGACCTAGGACTAACTAAATGCATACATGGACCTTGAGAAAGCACATAATTATCAGAAACTAAAACAGGAAATTCTGGCAAGGGATGGGGCTTCACTTTGAGTCAGCCACTTAAATTTCATAACTGGTATTCTATATGGGTCACTTATCATCGTAATACATAATTTAAAATTGTGGCTAAAACCTGAAGTAATTAACTTAACAAATGATTTGATAATTGGCCAAGACATTTTGCATTTCAAAAAGCTATGAAAGAAGCAGTGTCTTCAGTTAGGTATATCACCAAAACTGAATAATCCTGGTAAAGAAAATGTATAGAAATAGAAGGCACAAAAGAAACTCTGATTTGGCTCTGAGTGAAAAGGCTAAATACATTGAATACCGAATCTTGCCAAAAGACTGCAGTTGTTGAAGTAATAGTGCATTGACAGATACAGAAGAGCCCACAATTTAAAAAATGCCAAAAGAATCATGTTCTTATAGGAATAACTGTTGGTTGTAAGGAAGAGGCCATAGGTAAAGAGTTAAGAAGGAAGTAGATATAAAACATGAGGATGAGAAAGATGAATTTCATGATTCGTGGAAAGAGGAAAATGATCACAGGGGGTGATTTAAAGCTCAAGGTGGAAAATGTGGAGACTATGTGGCAACTTAGATTAAATGCCACTCATCCACCAGAACTTAATGACAGTATTGCCATTCTCCCTATGCTTAAGACTAAAGCAACTAAGATATGAATGTGTTTCACATTTTTGTACATAAAAAGGTCTTATACATTTTTAAGGTCTGTGTTTGAGTTTAATTCAAATACAGGTTTAATTTTTCAACATCTTTTAGCAAACAGCATTTCTTACATATTATACATTTTAGATTTTGAGTAGATAATATCTTGTACTACAATTTGCCACCTGTTTCTTTAAATTTAAATGCGCTGTGATGATGTCATTGAATGTTGATTGGCTGGGTAATTGAATTTCGTGTTATTTAAATGTTGTTTGTACCACCCAACAGTACTATGATGAAGCCATTGCTATGGTGAAAGCACTTAGTTGTTGGGATTCTGTGTTGTGTCCTATTAAACCATTGTTTCCACGTATAAGTTATGATTTTTTACTACTTCCTTTGACTCAGCTCCCAATTCACCACAATAGTCCTGTGCAATGTCTGCAGTATTGCCAGTGTTGGGTCCAGGGAAAGAAATAGTGTGGGAAGAAATAACCAGGGAATTGTTATGGCTAGGCTTGTATAGGCCCTAGGCTGATAGTCTAGTACCAAACTATGAACCTATTTCACTTGTCCATCTCCCTTTACCTTCATATGTAAACAAGATATTTAAACTCCTCTGTTTGATGAAGCTTCTCCTCCTCTCCTATTGGACATAATCATCCCTCTTCCAGGAAAGAACAATGACCTCTGATTTGGAAGTATTGATGGTAGTACTGTGTTGCCCAAAATCAATGTGCCACACACAAAACTGTAGGAACACTGACACAGATTTAAGTTTGCTATTATAGAAAGGGTATTACTGGACCCCACAGGAGGATGCGAGTTAAAACTTGAACATCAGGAGCTTTTATGACAGTTAAGAACAAATGCAGTTTCTCACTGGGACTCAATGAATATCATCTGTGAAGTAATGAATTCAAGTAAGTACTTGGGGGTACATGTTGTATATACATGTGTTAGAACTTATAATTACTATTCATTGAGTTAGTCTGCGATTGTTTTATTAGATCACACAAGTTTTATTAATTAGAATAGTTTTTAGAAAAATACTTTTAAAGAAAGAATTTTAGAATTTAATTGACAATGAGCTCACATATTTGACTAATTTATTTATTTGACAAACTAATTAATAGGATGTTTGGGTGTTTTGATATAAAAGGAAATAACAGCAATGATTTTTTAAATGGCTTTGAGGAAGTCCCATGTATGAGCATGAACGCGTTAAACTTTTGGATTTTCAGATAAACAGTGGTTTGGTTAATTGTTAGATTATGCACATTATCGTACACCATTTTATTATTGTTGGAGTTGTTCTTGCCGCATGCTCACTCGTCTGCATTTTGTTTATTTTAGTTTTCTCCAGAAGATGTAAGATTCCTAACCAGTGAAGAAAGCCTGCAAACAGAAAAAATGTGAAATATAATAGGGAACTAAGGACATGAACATTTTTCTGGACTGGCTATGTTGTCTTAAAAAAAAAACTGAAAATAATAGGTGTAACTGTGGTAAGGATAGGAAGGTTAACTGTTGTGGATGTGAGGTGAAGAGAACGTGTTTATAGAGCTATAGGATTACATGCATATATAACAAGCAAGGAAAGATATAATCTGTTCCATCAGATATTAGACTGTGGTGGTACTCATGAAAAAAATAAGTTATGTCTTACCAGAACGTTCCATCTGAGTTGATTCATCTTCATTTATTCATTACTCTTGGGATTCGGTTCTGACCTCAGAACCAAGCTGGCCTTTTTTTCAAGCTTGCGTCAGCCACAAACCTCTCAAGCTATAATTTTACCCATCATGCCCTTCTCCCTGTTACCTCAGATCTAGTTTGCAAGTTGGAAAAATGAAGCCGAGGCTACCTCTGGTCAGACAGGAATTAACAACTAGAAAGAAGGACAAATGAGATCCACCAGAAACCTTCGGAGGGGGAAGGTGGGTGACCATAATGAATAAACGAAGATGAAACAACTCAGATGGAATGTCATGGTAAGACATAACTTCTTTATCTGATGTTGTTAATCTTTGTTTATTCTTTACTCTTGGGACAGAGGGCCCAGCTATCTTGTTCCCTGGGTGGCCCTATGGAAGGACATTCCGGAGCACTATAGAACCAAAAGAAGCTCTGCCTCTGGAGGCCAAGTCCAACTTGTAATGAGCAATGAAGGTATGAGGTCTAGCCCAGGTTGCGGCTGCACATATGTCATTCAAAGATGTTCTCGCATGGAAGGCTGCAGAAGTTGACACTGATCTTGTAGCGTGGGCCATTACTCTACCAGGTAAAGGAATAACATTCTTGCCATAAATTAAAGTAATACAATTTCTCAACCAAGTGGCTAAAGTAACTTTTGAAACTGGACAACCTAGTCTGGATTCAAGAAAGGCCAAAAACAGCTGGTCAGATTTTCTATTAAATTTAGCCCTGTCTAGGTAAAAACAAATTTGTCTATGTACAGCCAAGGTATGCAGGCAATATTCCCCTCTGTCAGAATGATTAGGGAAGAACACTGGCAAATCAATAGTCTGACTGATAGATAACTCAGAAATGACCTTGGACAAGAAGGTCAAAGTGGTCCTTAATGAAACTATTTCCTTGTGAAAGATGAGGTGAGGGGGTTGATAGACAAGGCCTGTAATTCAGAAATACGTCTGGCAGAAGTACTAGCAACTAAGAACACTGTTTTCCATGACAGATACTTTAGATCACAGGTAGATGTAGGCTCAAAGGGAAAAGTTGTCAATCCTTGAAGGACTAAGGGCAGGTCCCAAGGTTGAATAGGTTCTCTGAATGTAGACTTTAGTTGGGTTATCCCTTCAGAAAGGTCTTACAAAGTCTGTGTGACATTAAGAAAAGAGCCCTGGAAGCAATTATGAAAATTAGAAATCACAGCCAAATGAGCACGAAATGTAGAGGCTGCTACCCCTTATTTAAAAAGGTCTGAAAGATATTCTAGCATAATACAAACAGGGGCTGTAAAAGAGTCCATTTGTTTATCTTGTAGCCAGAGAGAAAACCTCTTCCATTTGCTGCGGTAGAGTAATCTGATGGATGATCTATGAGAGGCAATCAGGATGTCACACACAGGGGAAGATAGATCATGCTGCCTGGCAATCACTGGAAGTGGATAAACCAAGCTGTCAGTTTCAGCCTGGATAGGTTTGGATAAACCAGATTCTGTGGGTGAGAGATCAACTCTGGAGTTGGATTGAGAATCCATCATCAATCTAGCAGATGAGGCCACAGGAAGGGAAACCAAACTTGTCGAGGCCAATATGGAGCAATGAGGATTACTTTGCTCTTCAACTGACATGCTCTCATGAGGAACAGGGGAACAAGGTGTATCAGAGGATAGGCATATAGCAGACCTGAGGGCCAATCGTGGACTGGAGCATCTCTCGGTGACTGTCTCTGAGGGGGGATTAGGGCAAAGTAGAGTTGCTGCACTTGTGATTGGACGGGGACACAAAAAGGTTGCAGCAAGGCTGGCCCCAGCAGTGGAAACTCTTCGCCACCACTAGAGGATTGAGAGACCACTAGTGAGGCTGTAGAATGATTCTGCTCAAATTGTCCGCTATCACGTTGGAGCTCCCGGGAATGTGTGTCGCTATCAGAAAATGGTTGGAGGCTATCGCCCATTGCCATATTCTCATGGCCTCTCGTCAGAATGGGTATGATCGGGTTCCCCCTTGTTTGTTGATGTACCAGACTACTGTCATGTTGTCTGACTGAATTGCAATAGTCCCTGACGGAAGGATTGATTGAAATGCTTGCAACGCTAGTAGCACCACCCTCAATTCTAGGACATTGACATGCAGATGGGCCTCTATCTGTGACCAAGTGCCTTGGACATATGCTCTCACTTCCTTTGAGAAAGTCCCCATCCTTTTTAGTGAGCCTATTTGCTCTCATTAATTGTCCCATCACTATATTTTCCTTGGTTCTGGTGGGATGCATACTAGAATAGTCTAAAAAAGAATTGTTTTGTATTTCTTTCTTGTATATCTTGCTGATACGTTTACCATTTTCTTTCGATATCACTGTTAGAGTGTGCTCAACAATACACTAAGGTTGAAAGTAACTTTGCTACAAATATGCAACATAAATAAGGTATAAGATAAAGCTTGCTTAAATGTAGAAATAGAGTTTAGCAATATGTGATCAGCATCCATACTAAATGACCATGGCTTGGAAAATATGGCGTCTGCTGAATGGACATTATTTCCTTACAAACAGGATGTATGCAAGAGCAAAAATGCAAAATCTGCTTTTAAAGAAGACTGTGACAACCTGTTTCCTTAAAAACATGTTTTTCTGCATATAAAAATAATGGATACAATATGTTTCCTTAAACAACCGGACATGTTTCTGCATATAAAAATAATGGACACAATATGTTTCCTTAAACAACAGGACATGTTTCTGCATATAAAATAATGGACACAATGTTTCCTTAAACAACAGGACATGTTTATGACACTGTTACAATATGCTTCCTTGGCACAAGAACAGATGTTCTTATACAAAAGACAAAAAACAGGATGTTTACACTGCCAGAAAAGCTGAAAAATATTAAGTCAGCAGTTTGTGTCAGCATCTGTAACAATCAGTATTGTTTCTACAGGACGAGCAATTCTCCAAAATTGAATACCAAGAGGAAATGTATATGTATGTGCATGACTAAAATTGTATATAAAGATCTGTATGAATCCAGTTATGTTATGGGTATTTGTAGAGACACATTTGTCTTGAGGTAAATGTTATCTCTCTCAAATCATATGTACTATATGAGAAGTAAAGTGGAACAGTACTTTAAGCTGCAATGTTAGTCCATTTGGTTTATTATAAAAAGTTATTTGTTACTGCTCTAAGTTGATGCTGCAAAGTATATTCTCTCATCAGTGTATATTTTGCAAATTTCTGTATGCAATAGACTGTGAAAGCAAATATAGCCAGACTTTGATTTTAGCAGAATCCAGCCAGCAAGACTGAGTGTCTTAAGAAGACTTCAAATCCATCACAGTAAGCAGCACCATATAATTTTTCAATGGCAAGCTAGCCTGCATTTGAACACAGAAGGAGTGGTAAGCCCTGCAGAGGGTCACTTCAGTTAAATTGCAGTAACTTACATTTGTACATATGTGTAAATCCTAAACAGAAGTATTCCAGTTTATGCAGCTTGCAGTAGTAAAGTTTTTTAGATGTCTACATCTGGAGTGAGACTGAAGCTCAAGTTACAGTGCCATAACTTCTCTAAGAAAAGGTGGATATCTACTAGCACAGCAGTCCACTCCCTGTTGTGCTTTACCAGCTTCTCGAGTGACTTTGAAAATTTTCCAGCCATCTGCAACAACAGCCTGATCATCTGTTTTCTTGCTCACAGGTAAGACTTTTTTCTGCGTCACATTTTTTAGTATGGATGCTATCAGGCAGAATTCTAGCAAATGTAAGCCAAGTTTTACTCTTAATGTAGCAGAACAATCAGATAAAATATGGAGTAAATTGCATTGTTGGTATACACAACACATTAGTAAGTGTAAAACCTTGTTAGGGCAAGTTGACATACAGGCATTATGTAAGTGGATTGTAACATTTGATTGGTATTTGCAACAAAAACGTGATGTATATTATAGTAAATGTTTATTGTGTGATTCAAGAGAAACTGAATTTTGTGTAATATGCCATAAAAAAATCATGAATGATATTGCTAAAAAAATAGACTGTGCAGACAGATCTGTTCATGATAAATAATTAATTAAGGGTACACAGTTTTCATTACATCCAGATGTAAAGCAGTTATGCCCTGTCAGTACATTAATCTCTGAATTACAACAGCAGTCAAATCTGTTATTGACAGAGTCCCTTGTAGATCTTGTAACTCCCTTTAAAAATTATGTACAAGCATGGAATGATGCCATGGCTACACATACAGATGAGGACAGAAACAAAGCTTATGATACATTGACAGAAGAATTTAATACATTTTTAAAAAAGAAACAAAGTGAGTTTAAAACGTTCAGAAATGACATCCAAGATCTCTGTCAAAAGTGCATAGGAGCCCTGCAGTCCACAGAGGAATCCAATAACAGGTATCACACATCCCTTAAACACTTACAGGTAGAAATGACAGACCTTAAACAGTGTCTGAAGGAAAAGGAAGAATAATTAGATGAATTAACAGAGACTAACCTCCAAAATACTATTTTGATATCTCAGCATAAGGAAGAGTTAAAAAACACAAAACCAGTCCAAATTATAGAACAGGGACAGGGAACCACTATAGATTTATATACACAGTCTAGATTACTACAGAGTTTACCACAGTGGAATGATAAAAAGGCATATTTTATAACATGCTTACATTTGAAGAATGGGTGGCATATACAGCAGGATCTGATATATGGACAGATGCATTACTTAGATGTTTCTGGATTTTCATTCCCAAATGTTTTAAAACTTTCATTCAATTAAAACAAGATGATTATCAGTTAAACACTAAAGTAGGATGTATGACAGCTGTTTTAATTGCATTTACACAAGGGCAGCCTCTCACAGCCAAATTATTAGATGATTTTAAAATTACTATCACAGATAAATTAATGGAACAAAGTGAACATTTTAGACTTGCATTTCAAATCATATATCAAAAAACAGGCAGAGACATGGGAAAAAGAGACATACAAAAACAGTTAATACATTGCTTCTTAGAACAAGTCAAAGGGGTTCCAGGGGATATTAAATGTATCTATGAAGAAAATTCTGATACTCTCACAGATTTGGTACAAAAACTAATGCGGGGACAGACTATGGCCGATGATGGGACATTATACTCACACCATATCTTTGCATTTGAAGATAATAGTGAGCTATTTGAAGTAATTGGTGAGGTAAAAAACAGGGGAAGGCAAAGGTGGTGTGACCAACCACCAGCAGAAAGAGCTATGTCAGCAGCACCAGCTCCTGCCTCTATGTCTTTAGTACCAGGATCAAGCACAGGTAATGAGCAAAAGGCACCAACATGCTTCTTTTGTAAAAAAATAGGACATGTTAAGCAAAATTGTGATTATTACAAAGCCTGGCGCAAAAAGAAGGAAGAACAGGGGGTGTTTCCAAAAAGAGAGCAAACAAATTTACAAGAAAAGTCAGAAAAGCAGGATTATGTACAAAAACCTTACAATATTGGTAAAGACAGTTATAACAGCCATCAATATGCAGGAAAAGGGGAAGTATGCCTGGTAGATTTTCAAACAGTTTCACCTGTAAATCTGAAACATTTGATAGAACAGGCAGAAGGAATAGCTAAGCAACAGTTAAAAAAAGAGATTGAAAAACCTAAATATGTAGATCATTCAGACACAGAGGAAGATGACAAGCAAAAACATGAGGTCTGTCATACTGCATTTGATAATAAAGGAGAGGATGAGTAGATTTCCTTACAATAGGGATGTGCCCCCCCCCCCTACTCTGGTATCTTTCCTGACTACCTTTAAAAAGGGTCGAGATGGACAACCACTGATTGATATTTGGGTAGAGGGGGTCACTGTGGAAAATGTCTTAATAGACACAGGAGCAGCAGTATCTGTCACAGACAGTTACCAGCAAATCCTATAAAAAAGGTTTGCATTTCAGCATTTAATGGCACAGGATGCTATGCAGTGAATAGTCAAAATGTGGACATCAAGTTTAGTCAAGAGGGACAGATATGGAAGGGTGTATTTTTAATGCATCCATCTTGCACAAATACCATTATTGGTATGGACCTTCTAGGGCCTTTAGGCATAGTAACTGAGGGGTGGGAGGATGGCATAATGGTTAAGGTGTTACAGACACAAGGTGCAAGGTTGGATTCTCACATGGGATAATTGGTTAGGCTTAAAATGGCCCACAAGGACAGTTAGCCTAGTAAAAATCTATGAACCTATGAGCCTACCTAATGAAATTCTGTGGACGGGAAACAAACAACAAAGAGAGGAAGAGCAAAATACAGGTTGCTATGCAATCCCACTACCTGACAAACCTGAAAAGCCTACAGGCTATGTCAATACAGACAGTGAGGATGTATGGAAGCATTTACAACAGCAATTCCCAAATCTGTGGTCCAAGGGTCCCAGTGATTGTGGGAAACTAGAAAGCCCAGTAGTGGTAGGAAGTGATCAGGACTATATATCACCTTTTCAAAAACAATATCCTATTCCTAGGGAAGCAGAAGAACATACGGAAAAATGTACTGCAGAATGGAAAAAAGAAGGGATTATACAAAAGGGCACAGTCCTACAAATTCACCAGTCTGGCCAGTTAAGAAAAAAGATGGTAGTTATCATCTTGTTATTGATTTACGGAAGGTTAATCAATATACTACTCCTAGAGCACACTTGATTCCAGGAATCCCAGGGTTGCCTGCACATATTAAGCCACAAAGTAAGTGGTTTACAATAATAGATTTAGCAAATGGCTTTTTTGCAGTACCACTTAGGAAAAAAGATTGGCCAAGATTTGCCTTTACATTTAAAAACCAGCAACATGTCATGACAAGGTTACCACAAGGGTTTCAAAACAGTCCAGTTATTTTTCAACAGACAGTAGGATCCATTCTACAACATTTGGAAAAGGATGATTCAGTAATACATTACATAGACAATATTTTAATTCAGTCAGAAATAGTAGAGGAGCATGTACATGTACGGCCTCTTAAGAAAGTTTTTCATACTCTACAGCAAGCAGAGTTTAAGGTTAAAAGTGAAAAAATTAAGTTTATGACACAAAAAGTTTAGTTTCTAGGTACTATTATAAAAACAACAGGAAGGTCTCCTTGCCCTATAAGTGTACAAGGCATTTTACAAATGGAAAAGCCACTGACTATAGCAGACTTACATAAATTCATGGGAATAATGAATTACAATAGGGAATTTATAGAGGATTATGCAGCCGTGGCTGCTCCCCTATACAAAATGTTACAGGAACAAAAGAACTCCACCTTTTTAGAGTGGGGATCTTATGAAGAGGAGGCATTTTCACAAATAAAAGTAAAACTAGCACAAGCTACATAATTAATAGCACCCAGACCAAGGTTACCATTTGTGTTACAAGCAGCAGCAGGGAAAAAAACACTGTCTGTGGTACTACTATAGGAATGGCCACATGGTAGCGACAACAGAATGGAAAAAACATTATGCCCAGTCACTTTCTTTAGCAGGAAGATGACTCCAGTGGAACTGGGCTACCATCCATGTATACAGCAGTTATTAGCCATTTACTGGGATATTAAACAAACTGAATATTTGACCGTATTTTCCAGCATTATAGTGCAAACACCACATCAAGCAGTAAAAGCTCTGATAGACAATTTTAAAATTAATCAAATTACAGATAGTATTAGTTAGACAGACTTTGTAAAATGGATGGCACTTTTTGGAATGAAAACTGTTACTATATAGACAGGGGACAAATACTATTTGTCAAACCACATGGGATACAAAGGAAAACAGCATAACTGTTTAGAAAAGATAATATCACCTGAGGTGCAATTTTCAGCATCTGATTTTGATCACTTTAAGCCATCCATCTTTGTGGATGGAGCACGATATTGGGACCAAGGCAGATACTGGACAGGATTTGCCATAGTTCCAGAGAATCCGCAGCTGGGTTCTCCTGAACTAATCAAGTTACCAGGGCATATGTCAGCTCAAAGAGCTGAAGTGGAGACAGTACTGTATGTGCTAAAGTATTACAATCCTGTTAACATTTTTTCAGATAGTGCTTAAGTAGTAAATTCTTTAAGACTGCATATGGAAACCTGTGTAAGATGAGGATTTGTGGATAGTGTAGGTAAACCATTATGGCATGGTGAAGTATTAAAAGACATATATAAAGTTATAACAATGTCAAAACAACAAGGACAGTATAGCATCTTAAAAGTAAAAGCACATCAAAAGCCAACCAGTGAAACTTACAGGTTAAATGTGTTAGCTGATACTTTGGCAAAACAAGCAGCACAAAATAGAAAAGAACTTCCTGAATATGAGTATGCCAGTGTAGAAGTCAGCGTCTTAAAAGAGTTAAAGAGACAATAGAAAAAGACCTTGTAAATATACAAAAACAACAGGGCTTAAAAGAAGAAACCGATCAATGCAGATTAGCAGGTATACCACCAAAGGAGTACTATGCATACACCACCTCAAAAGGGTTACTGTTGCCATATGTACCATTTCAGTTGGCACGTCAGTTGGTCAAGTTAAATCACCAAATACTGGGCCATATAGGAACTGATAAGTTATGAGCAGTTGTAAAAGAAAAGTATTGGAACCCAAATTTAAAAAAGGTCTGCAAACTGATTATAGAAGAATCAGTAATCTGTCTGCAGGTAAATGCTAAAAGCAAAAGGCCTCAGTTACATCGAGTACAGCCAGCGGATGGGCCATGGTATGCAGGTCCATTACCAACAACAAAGGGAGGTTACAGGTATCTACTAGTAGTAGTGGATGTCTTTTCAAAATGGGTAGAAGTAATTCCTACCAAAACCATGACAGCAAAGGCAACAGCAGAAGCCTTATGGAAAAATATTTCCTGTCATTGGGGATGGCCATGGGTCATAGAGTCAGACAATGGCCCACAGTTTGTTAGTGATCTCCTTAAACAAATGTGTAATTTGTTAAGCATACAGCAAAGGTTTCATGTACCATACCATCCACAATCTAATGGCATTGTAGAACATATGAATCAGATGTTAAAAGAACATCTAAAAAAGGCATGCTTGGAAAAGTGCAATACATGGGCACATCATCTGCCTGGTATTTTAATGGGTATTCGAGCAACACCAAATAGCAAAACAGATATTTCCCCATATGAAATAATGACAGGCTGCAAAATGCCCATACAATTACCATTTGACCCAGATTTACCTAATGGTAGGCCCATGCTAGAAATCAGCAAACATCAGGAATGGCTAAAACAACTTACTAGTATATGTGACTATAATGCAAGGGAGCAAGCGTTCCATCTATGGAAAAAGGTGCCAATATTACCAGCTGAAGAAAACCTTCCCTGTGGAACCAAAGTTTTGGTAAAAACATTCCAAATGGAAGGACCATGGGCTAGCAATTGGCAAGGCCCTTTTGAAGTAGTGGAACAAATTGGATGATTAGTGTACAAAATCAAAGGAAAAAAGAAAAACAGAACAATGATGGTACATAAAGATCAACTAAGAATGATCACAAATAGTGAGCAATGTAAATCTGATTAAATGTATTCTCTTGTAGGTTTCCAACAGAGAAAACCATAATGAAATTGACATGGTTTAAAGTGCATCCTTTTTGAAAATCCAGTTTCAGATGACCAAAGGCAAAATGATTCAACAATGGAATTTCTATTTAAAGAATGTTTTTTTTTTAATTGATAATAGCTATCATACTAACTATTATTGTATTTCTTAGTATTAAATTATACTTACAACATGTTAATCAAACTGTAAAGTTACATAACAGAGAGAGTAAAGAAATGTGGAAAAATGAACAAGATTGATCACCATCTTTTAACATTTGTTTAGTAAGACAATGTTGGTATGCAAAAAGCATGAATGTTTCTAATTGTTGGGTATGTAGTTTAATACCAGAAATAACAGGGGTAATGCCTCTAATACCTATTCCACTAAATTCTCTTAGTAGTTGGAGAGTATTAATAAATGAAACAGGAGATCAAGTCATAAATGTACAATTAAGTAAAGCAAGAGTATAGTTATCTGCAATAGTGCAGGGGATCACATGTTTTCAACAAAATGGAACTGTTCCAGTGGGTAATAGCAGTTGTATTCAAACAATTGAAATGATAAATTTTCACAACCACATACCAGTACGTGTCATATTTTCTCATGGTTTACCTATTTTTATACCAATTAAGGGCCAGTTAATATTAAGTGACACAGCAGTATTTCATTTTTCACAAAATGATAAAAATGAGTGTAAAACCAATATTACATGTTGGTGAAGTAAAACAGATAAAAACTTTACAGTTGTACATGATAAAACTCCTACTATGGGGCAAGTAAATGGCAGTCTGGTAAATAGCAGTGTTGCTCTATCAGATGGGTTATATTACATCTGTGGTAAATATGCTTATAAATGGTTACCAAAGGGATGGGATGACACCTGTTATGTAGGATTAGTGGTACCAGCAAAGCATCATGTAAAAGAGTTACCAAAAGGAAGCATTAGAAAAGGGATATATTACCTGTGATTGAAAGTCCAGAAAATCCTGTAGACACCTTAGATACATCACGTATATATCATCAAAATCTTGATTATATTAAATTAAAAGATATGAATTTAGGAGATGATGTAATCTCTGGAGCAGGTATTTTCCCTTGGTATGGGGCTGCAAAAGCTATCTGGGAGCAGAGAAACTTATCTAAACTAGTTGAGGTATTGGCAAATGCCACTTTCAATGCAGTCCTTGACATTACTGTCAAAATGACAGCAATACGAACTATGGTTTTGCAAAATCAAATGGCATTTGATTACATATTAGCATCCCAAGGGGGTACATATACTTTAATAGGAGAACAATGTTGTACATTTATTCCAGACAAAACAGAATCCATAAAAGCACATGTAGAAGTGATTGCACAAGTGTCTCAACATACTAGAAAAAACTGGAATGGTGATTGAAGTGAATGGTTTAGTAATCTATTTACAGGATGGACAGAAAAATCACTGTATTTTTAATTTCTTTTATTGTTATTGTAATGCTTGGTTGCATATTATTTACATGTATTAAAGTCTGCTAGCAAAAGCTAGATAAGTTACTGTTGTTAATTATCATAATGAAAAAGTATTATCAAATAATGCTGAATGTATTTCCCTAGTTTAAAATAAAAAAAGAGGGAATTGTTAGAATGTGCTCAACAGTACACTAAGGTTGAAAGTAACTTTGCTACAAATATGCAACATAAGTAAGGTATAAGATAAAGCTTGCTTAAATGCAGAAAGAGTTTAGCAATATGTGATCAGCATCCATACTAAATGACCATGGCTTGAAAAATAAGGAGTCTGCTGAATGGGCATTATTTCCTTACAAACAGGATGTATGCAAGAACACAAATGCAAAATCTGCTTTTAAAGAAGACTGCGACAATCTGTTTCCTTAAAAACATGTTTTTCTGCATATAAAATAATGGATACAATATGTTTCCTTAAACAACAGGACATGTTTTTGCATATAAAAATAATGGACACACTATGTTTCCTTAAACAACAGGACATGTTTCTGCATATAAAAATAATGGACACAATGTTTCCTTAAACAACAGGACATGTTTATGACACTGTTACAATCTGTTTCCTTGGCACAAGAGCAGATGTTCTTATACAAAAGACAAAAAACAGGATGTTCACACTGTCAGAAAAGCTGAAAAATAATATTAAGTCAGCAGTTTGTGTCAGCATCTGTAACAATCAGTATTGTTTCTACAGGATGAGCAATTCTCCAAAATAGAATACCAAGAGGAAATGTATATGTATGTGCATGACTAAAACTGTATATAAAGATCTGTATGAATCCAGTCATATTATGGGTATTTGTAGAGACACATTTGTCTTGAGGTAAATGTTATATCTCTCACATCATCTGTACTATATGAGAAGTAAAGTGAAACAGTACTTTAAGCTGCAACGTTAGTCCGTTTGGTTTATTATAAAAAGTTATTTGTTACTGCTCTAAGTTGATGCTGCAAAGTCTATTCTCTCATCAGTGTATATTCTGCACATTTCTGTATGCAACAGACTGTGAATGTAAATATAACCAGACTTAGATTTTAGCAGAATCCAGCCAGCAAGATGAGTGTCTTAAGAAGACTTCAAGTCCATCACAGTAAGCAGCACCATATACTTTTTCAATCACCACATCTAAATAATGTATGCTGGTGTCACTATATTCTATGGTATATTATAAAAAGTAACTTAATCTGTTGATGTGCTTAGGCAACTTTTAAGTGCATCAGTGCTCCCTCTCCACACCAAAAACATATCGTCAATAAAGCATTTATACAAAAGAATATTGTTCATATACATGCTGCTGAGAATGTGTGTTATTCCTGCATAAAATATCTGCATAACTCAGTGCCATGGCAGCACCCATGGCCACTCCATTTGTTTGGCAGTACATGTTGTTCTTGAACTCAAAGTAGTTGTAATTGAGGATTCTGTCTATGGCTTCCATAATTAATTGCATAGTATTAGTGGAAAAAAGCTTGAATTAATCAGCTCCCCTCTTACTGTATCTATACCCTGTTCATTGGGGATAACTGTATATAAAGATTTTATACCCAATGTCACTAGAAAGTCTTTTCACTAACTTCTAAATTTTTTATTTTTGTTAAAAAAATCAAATGTGTCTCTAATGTATGAGCTGCCCTTTTCCACCACTTTTTGCAAATGGTCATCAACAAAAATAGCTAAACCTTCAGTTGTGCTGTTACTGCTTGACACTATAGGCCTCAAAGGTGTGTTATTCCTGCATAAAATATCTGTGCAACTCAGTGCCATGGCAGCACCCATGGCCACTCCATTTGTTTGGCAGTACATGTTGTTCTTGAACTCAAAGTAGTTGTAATTGAGGATTCTGTCTATGGCTTCCATAATTAATTGCATAGTATTAGTGGAAAAAAGCTTGAATTAATCAGCTCCCCTCTTACTGTATCTATACCCTCTTCATTGGGGATAACTGTATATAAAGATTTTATACCCAATGTCACTAGAAAGTCTTTTCACTAACTTCTACATTTTCTATTTTTGTTAAAAAATCAAATGAGTCTCTAATGTATGAGCTGCCCTTTTCCACCACTTTTTGCAAATGGTCATCAACAAAAATAGCTAAACCTTCAGTTGTGCTGTTACTGCTTGACACTATAGGCCTCAAAGGTGGATTATCTAAGTATTTGTGTATCTTTGGTAAACCAAAGATCTTGCTCACTTTGGGGCTATCTACTCTCAGAAGCTTCCTAATGTCTTCAGTAATCCTTTCACAAGTGTACCATTCTTCGATAAACATGTCTATCAGTGAAAAAGCTTTTTTTACTTCACTAAATGATATTGGCTTGTAGTGTTTGAGATCAGACAGTAATTCAAGCATTTTCTTGTCATACAGATCTGTCTAACAAAACCAAAGCATTTCCTTTATCAGCTATAGTAATAATTGCATTCTTGTTGTTAAGATTATAAAAATCTTGCTTTCATGTAATATCTGTTCAAAGGTTTGTTGTTTAACAGTTCAATAATTTGCAGTTCAGGCACAGTTAGAAAAATTTCTAATTCAGTTCTGAGTGGAGGGTTAAAAGAACTTGGTCTGTGAAAAGGATTTGGTTTGTAACTGTCAGATTTGAATAACAGCTTTAAATTAAGCTTTCTAACATAATCCCTTAAACTGTTTATAATATCACATTCCTCAGCTCACTGTGCTGGAACAAAATTCCATCCTTTACTTAGGATTTTGCAAGTTTCATTGCTGAGAGGCAAAGATGACACATTTACAATTTTATAACAGTTAACATCTGTCTTTCATAACTTTTTTAGGACTTCTTCTGCCCTTTCCTGTTCTTCCTCTGCTGCCACGTTGGCTGGGGAGTTGTTCTTGATGCTGTAACTTTCCCCCTGGTTCTTTTTGACATCCCTCCTTGCTGGTAAGCCTGGATAGGCTGTTTGTTGTTAGAAGCAGCTGTATTATTAGGTTTGTCAGTTTCTAGGACTCTTGATTGACCTTGTTGCCTCCATTGTGCTGTGCTAATCTTTCAGAGCACCTGTTAACTCCTTCAGTTTCATTTTGAACTGGTCTGACATAATTTCCTGTTTCCTCAACTCTCTCCTGCTCAAAGTCAGAAACCCAGCCAGTCTTCTGATTTAAATAAGCCACACCTCCCTCATATTCCCTCTGGTCTCTTTGAATTTTTTTTTTTTTTTTTTTGCTTTTTTAAAGTTTCATTTTCTTTATTAATCTTATCTTGAATTATGCAAAAAAAAGCATTTTCAAATGTTTTCACTTAAAGAGACCATTTTTCTTTGTTTAAAGCTATGAGCATTTCCACATACTGCAGACCTGTTTATTGATTCAGCTCAAACCACCTGCCTAGAAATTCTTTTGTAAAATCCCAAGAGGCATTTTAGTTATCCGTAGCCCCTTCGGGACCCTTTTGACTGCTAAACTGCTTTCAAAATACAAATTGTCCCATTGCAGGCGTTTGAGCTTTATTAAGTCTTTCTCAAGCTCATGGAAAGTCTCATAGAAATTGAATGCCATACCTCCTGGATTAAACATTTCTGTGGAACGGAAGGACTTGGTTGGTATTGCCAACCAACCTGCTAATACATCACCATTTCTCTGAAAAATCACATTGGGCTGGTTATTGCTGGTGCTGATGTTACTTACACATCCTTTTTGGTTCAAAACAATCGACCCATTTGGTGTATCATGCAAATACATACAAATATTGCAGACACAGATAATAATGCATTTCTAGCCTGCCAATATACCAAAACAGTTATTGCCATAATAAGTGTCCAGGCTGTTCTTACAAATATTTAAACATATATTTGCTTCAATGTAATTTGGTAGTCTGTTCCATGCATCAGCTACGCTCTCAGAGAACCAGTTAGTATACTTCTCATTCCTACAGAATCTTCTGCAAAAATTCTGATAGTATAGTCTTTCACAATAACATAACTTTCACATCCACGGATGCCCCTGGTATATTTCCATTGTGCTCTTTGCAGTTTACTCATGCTTGTTTTCTTATTAGGTTTTCATATTGTTATTCCGTACTCACGTTTGGGTCTAATGCAACTAACAAACAATGATTTTATAATTTCTGATTTCCTTGACATTCTATATCTTTTTATACAACCTGTAGTTCTATAACTATCATTAATCAATTGGTTGATATGATTAGAAAAACTCAAATCTGGATCTACCCATATACCTAGGTCCTTAAATTAATCTACAGTTTCAATCAGTGTGTGCTGTATTAAATATTCACCTTTCAATGTCTCCCAAATCACATATGATTAGTTTTTGATGTATTCATCAGTGTATTATTCGCCTGTGCCCAAGTGGTTGATTTAGTCAAGTTCTTTTGCAGATATGACCTATCTGAAACACATGTAATCAGTTTATCCATTCTGAAGTCATCTGCATACAGACTGCAGAACATATCAGATCAAAAACAATATATCTGAAAAATATCATCTAAACAAGTATAGGCCCTGGACAGAGTCTTGTGAGGCATCCAGACTATAACCTCAAATTTAATTTGTCCAGTTGCTGTATGATACTTGCCATGTCCTATTTATAAGCCATGCAGCTATCCATCTTATCAAGGGTACACCAATAACTAGTTGTTCTAATTTATTGATCAAAGTTTTGTGAGAGACCCTATCAAACATTGAAGGTAACTCTATACAAATTACATCACAGCACAATTTATCATTCATAACTGTTATAATATTATTACAGAACATAATGCTACAGGTGGTAATAGATCTTTTTTCAACATATGTATGGCAATAATGTATCCAACATAACCTCCATTATTTTTACACAGCAAGAAAGTAAACTTATGGAAAAATAACAATGAAAATGTTAATAAGAAAAATGATAAATAGTAAAAAAAATTGAAATGTGTATTTTATGTGCCTGTAAATATTTATATTTTGTAAATACATAAATAATATTTTTATGTTGTTTTAAATAAAGACCCCCTAGCTTTTTCGACTGGTGCTTTGGGATCTTTTACATCCTCCTAAGGTACCACTAACTCAAACATATGGGACCTCAGTATAATGTCTCATGGAAGAGCAGCAGACTCAAATGTGCATCACTCCCCTTATGTTGCACTGCAGTGTCAATAATCCATCTATCAAGTGCAGTAATAGAACCCACAGCCTTCTTCCCCAAAGGTGAGTGTTCTACCTGTAGTGCCAGTCTCACTGCTTCGATGAAAACAAATGCCAAAGTCCTAAAAATGTTACAAATAAAACTCTCTGTGGAGCCTGATCATACTCCTACATCCTATTAACTAACAAATATAATGAACTGGCTTCACTGCTTTTTATAATTTGAGTAACTTTTTGAAGATAGCAAAAGTCCCTAATTCTTGGAAGAAGTTCAGTATTAGACCAAGTCACAAGAAAGGTAGTAATACTTGGAGCATGTTTATCTGTATTACTGACCTTTCAAATGAAAATGACAACAGAATACAACTCAGTGTTGTAAATAAGCATGGATTTGTTAAAAGGCGATTGACTAACAAATTAATATAATTAACACCCCAGTAACTATGGCGATGGATTAGGGATTATCTGATGGAGTCATATAGCAAAATCATTGTATTCGTTAACACATATAGTAATTCATAATGACTTAATAGTGAACATAATTCCTACTTGGTTCACTGGATTGACATCTGGCACATAAGCAGAATTAATATAGCAGTAACTGAAGGAGTAAGTTCAAATAATTTACCTGCTGTACCAGCCATTCCATAGGGATCAGTCATGGGACCCACTCTGTTTTATCTGCTATTTATTTTCTGCTATCTCCAGATATAAAACTGTTGGATTAGTAAGTATGAAGATGACTACAAAATGAGTTTCATGATAATTACAAAAGATTATTAGGGCACCATTAATTATTACCTAATGGATATTTCAAATTGGGGAAATTAGGATTATAGTTTAGTACTGACAAATGAAAAGTAACATATTTTGGCAAACCATTCATTCATAAATCGCTCACCCTCACTGGAATAAATTTAGAAGAAACACAAGAATATAATGATCTAGTGATTGTCGTAACATTCAAATTTTTATTTGAAAAACATGGTAATAATGTTTACTGTAAAGCTATGATGCAATTAGGTCTAATATTGGAAAATATCTCTTTAAGGGATTATAATATTTTGGTAAACTTATACAAAATTATGTGGCCTGTTTTTTTTTTTTTTTATTTTTGCAAGTAGCCAATTAAAAAAAAGTTGAATTTGTTCAGCAGAAATTCAAAAGATAAACTCTTTCACTTAAGGTTCTATGTTATATGGAAACATTTCAGTGACTGAATTTATTCACATTTTAATACAGATACTAAAGGCAAAAGTTAATTTCAGCCTATAAAGCCTTCAAGGAAGATATATGGGGTGGGAGGTTGGCATAATGGTTAAGGTGTTAACCTTACCAACACAAGATGCAGGGTTTAATTCTCACATGGGCTATTTGGCTTGGCTTAAAATGGTCCATAAAGGGCAGTTAGCCTAGTATGAACCTATATGATAGTTACTTTTCACAGGTTCATAGGTAGGTACTAGGCTATTGGCCCTGGGGCCTATGCAAGCCCAGCCAAAAAGGTACCCTGGCTTTTGCCACCCAAGAAAATAATTTTCCTGTGCCACTGTCGAGCAGAGCCACAGAGATGATCCCCGGGGTGAATTCCCTATTTCCCATCCAATCATCAAGATTTTTCTTGAAGAGTGCTAATGAGGAGCTTTGTTTGATTGATATAGATAGGTAGTTTATTCCAGAGTATGGGAAGTTTCTGGGACAGGAATCTATCCTCTGGCATGTTCTGTTTATTGTGGTGACAAGGTTTTTTTTCAATTTATAAATATATTTCTGTATCTCACTTAGCAAAACTAAGTTAAGTGGATGCTGCGAATATACAGACTATTCCATTATGTAGAATAAATTACACCATTATATAAACACTTCAAAGAATTTAGACCTCTTCAAGAAGAACTTGGAACATGTGCCATTAAGCACAGGAATAAAACTCTAAGTACGGCCCAAGCAACCTGAGTTTGATTAGTGGCCTAGGTATCTGAGGTGCTGGCAGGGAAGAATGGGTGTATCAAACACAGAGTGGAGGCAGTGCAATCCTCTGAGGTGCTCCCTGGGGCAGAAGTGATCCACTGATAAGCGAAGCTCTAAGACTTAGTAGATGAGCATGTGGGAGGGGCAGGGAAATGATGGTACGTTATTAATAATTCTCCCCCCAGTTGAAACAGTCACTGGCAACACTCCCCTAAGATCCACACTGGCCCCAGCTCTGTATAAGAAAAAATTCACAGGTGAAAGGAGCTCATGGAAGACCTGTTGATGGATGAGCTAATGGGACAGCTGGAAAGCATGAAGTAGAAAGGGGAGGGGGAAAAAAAGAACTTTGAAGACTGGATAGAGAACCATGCATTTCATTCATTTAAAAGGGTCAGTACTCATTTATTACCTTCTAGCCTGAATGCCGTATTACTGAACTTCTGAAATTATGAGCTAGCTTTGCAATATGCATGCATGCTTGCTTTGCAGCTGCACAAGTTCAGGGAAGTGTGGACCTCTATAACCCAAACATGTCAGCTCTTGCACTGTACTTGCTGATTAACGGGTGATCAGAGTACAGCAGAGAGTGAAAAAGCTGAGACACTAGCTTATGGCCTGCTGATATCTCACTCAACACTCTACTTCCTGCCAATAATGATGGCTGCAAAAAAGCAAATCAACCTTGAAAAGGAAGACTTCAGCTGATGTGGTATGAGGTACCAGGCCAAAAACAACAGACAGTGAATGGATAATGGGGGAGTGCATGGCTTGAAGTCATGGCCATTGAGGGTGTCCCCAAAAAGTTTTACATAAATAAGTAAAAACAGAATTCTGTTATAACTTGTGTGTAAATCATGTGCATAGATGAAGATCTTGTTTTTAACTAATATTAATATTTACTATTCTCTGTGATAGGAAAGAGGGTAAAAATGACGAACATTATCACATGATGCTGCGGCCCTTTACCGTAGTAATACATAGTTTGCCAGCTGCTGTTTTTTTCTTTTCTTTTTTGGTTAAGATCATAATTGATTAGAAAATCCTTCTCTGAGATTTTCACTGCATTGGTCACTAAGTTATTTTCAAGAAGGGCTGTTCACTTACCTGATATTGAGTGACAAACCCATGCCAGATTTTTCATCATGATTAAGGCCACAATTTGCTCATGTGGGAAACTCATTTAATCTAAATGGATTATAAGAAAACAAATCTCCATTGTGTAACATATGAACATAGTTTATATCTGCAAATGTCCCAAAAAGTGAGCACTTTGAACATAAAGCCTACATTGCTCTTTATCACTCACTTTGTTGCTGAGATTTGATCTTCGATTTCATATGTCCCAAGCCTTCGATATACGGCATGCATTATATGATCACCTCGGTTAGAGCTTCCTCTTCCATCAACAGAAGCTACAATTATCCCTTCTGTGCTTGCAAGGTATACTTCCCAAGTATTGAGGTACGTCTCTCGTACTAGCTGAGTACCAGGACCTGCATACCTGTAAAATAAACAACAGCACTGTTACATATTTTAACAAGATTTCTGTAAATCTGTTTCACCAATAACAAAAAGAGGTTCTTTCATTACAATAGCAGTTTACATTTTTACTGATTTGTTAATTGGGCAAAGCTATTAGACATAACTGTTTTTTTTTCTGGAGTAACCTGGATTCAAAGTCTGGTTAACTGATTTGCTAAAAACCCATTTCAAAATACCCCATATAAACTCTGTAGATTAATACATCTCTTGGGCCAACAAACACATCATTGTTACATTCTTAACCTCAACCAGTACATTTATCACACTATGCTTTATTTATTTTTTTTGCACCTATAACTATATCATTCTTAACCACAAATTCTGCCCATCACTAGCCAGCAAACTTTCACAATCCTGTCTCATCAGATACTAAAAAGTTATACGGTACCTAGTCTCCAATACAATTGAAAGACCACTGTTTAAACACCACTGAACACACCTTCTCAGCATTAAACCCTACTGAGCAGCATTCACTCTGAACCATATCCTTTTAGAAAGGCTCTCATTTGAAATGCTGACACTCGAAATGCTGAGTACCAACAAGCCAGAAAAAGACAGAAAACCCAAGAAGAGAATCTTGAAGATTGATCTTCTCCTTTAAACTTACTTTTTGCAGGGGGGCAAGCCCTACTGTACCTCCCCTCCCCAAACTTATACATACCAACTCTGAAATCATCATACCTCAGAGTAAAGGGGATATTAGCAGAAATGGCCATCTTGAACACAATGGATTAAAGTCCATTTTTCATCCAGACATTTCAAATGGTTACCCTTCCATCTCAGGAACCTTAACATTTAAACTCTTCAAAAAACTGCACTTCTTTAAACAGAATTACATTTAACAAGCATTTTCTTCCTCTCTATGTCACAACTCAACTTAATCTAGTTAATGTGTTTTATCTAAATGTTCAAAGTTTTAATAACGACAACTGATGATTTTTATTCCACTGGTAAAACTTATTCTGCAAAACTGTATTTATTACTTAGTTATTTACAAAGCTGTTTTACATATACAAAACATTAGTTTCTGTGATAGGAGACTTGCATCTTTGCTCATAAACATATTAAAGAGTGCGATAATTGCTAATTTGTATCGAAAAGTGCTTTGTCATTTTATATTCTTATCACTCTGTGACCCACCCTTGTCATTGCTGAACAAGGTCAATTTGATGAGCCTGCCTAATTGTTTACCAAATTAAATACATACATACATGCCTACACCTGTGTTTTGTCTGTGTGTGTGTGTGAATCCCATGCAGTCATTACCAACAACTTTTAAATTTAGGTTGTATATTGAACACATCCTCTGTTTTCCTTCTCTTTCTCCTACCAAACTACGTATTTGTGTTCTGTAGCTCTATTTTTTAAGAGTAGCAGTCAGCTATTTCTAAAAGTTTCTGGAGATTCTGCATTTTTCTGGTAGTGGTGTACAAGCTGCACCTATCCAGAAATATGTCTGCTTAAGTGAATTATTGAAGGTAACATAGCAGGCAGATGAAGGTTTAAGGAATCAAACCCTGTACCACAAAAAGCAACTCACTGGACTATAGCCTGAATCCTCTACACTATCTGCTAAGTGCAACTATTTTCTGGTGAAAAATAGTTCCATGATCCAACACTCCATGAAAGAGCCAAAGCAAAAACAACTTTCTGCCATAATGAAATCCATCCATAATGGCATCATGGTATGTAGAGATTCTCCTTGGTTGCTCCTACTGAATTTATCTGAAAAGAGCAGTTTTGCACAAATAACTTTGTCTAATTATTAGGATTAAATATTAACCCTAATGAAGATTTTTCTAAACAGCAATAAATACTATTTCCTATAAAAGTATTAACAATTACCTGTCTTGGTCATTGCAGCATACAATGAGACAGATAAAGGCTTCATAAATGGTATGGTAATGCCTTTATAATCATAAATACTACATCTAAACTGATTAACATAGCACATCTGACATATCATGTAACATATTGTACTCGAATAAGCCATTTGAACTTATTATCCAGCATCCAGACAGACAGATGCCATTTTTGTTTCCCGGGATGTCTTATGTGGAGTCAATAAACAGATATAAAACGTGGAAGGATCAGTCTGCGGCTATTACTTTAGCATGCTGTGTACAATCCAATGCCAACAGCCCTTGGGCAGGACAAGCATGTAAGTTGTAAGCTCAATGCCAATTGGTTAAGATCTTTTTTGAAAAGCTGTGTGAATCCTCCTATCAGGAAAATCCTTATAAGTTAAAGGCATGATAAAAACAGAGAAAGAAGTCAGAGCATACATAGAAACAACAGCAGCATTAATCACTTTTCACTCCCGATTATCATATCAAGATAGGTATTAGGCCAGGCAAACTATAGTTTCACATTGCACTGCTGTGTTACTTTAGCACTACAGCAGTAAGATATATTAGCAGTCCTGATCTATCATTAATCAGAGATCAATGATAGAAGATCAGAGGAGTTTGGGGAGTTTGTATTACTTTCCCCTGTATGTACCTTTTCATTTAAGATAGAATAGTGTTTTGTATGGCATTCTGTATTTTTGATGAGATGTAGCCAGAATGATTAATTTAGCAAAAAGTGAATGATGTTAAATTTGCTCAGCAGGAAACATTATCAGTGCAGTATTGCATCATGTATAGGTTTAAGTAATGAAGCTTTATGTAATCACATGAGCATGTCTGGTAGATTTCATGAAGATTTAAAAATGTCATGCCTACATGAACTGGTATCAGAAAATGAACTAGCATTAACAAAACAAGAGAGATAACTCAGTGAAACAAATACTTTCTTTTATTATTGATTTTGGTGCCTGTGGCAAATGCACCATTTATTATTTTTTTATTACATTCTTTGTTACTTATTTTATGTTCTCTAATACCTGGAATCCGTTGCATAATTTAAATTCTGCAACTTGATAGTAACTATCAAGGATAAATGCCTTGCCTATTGGAACATAAGAAGGTATTATCTTGGACCAGAGTCATTTATGTTAACTCAGATACAGATGGCCGTTGCTCCCACTGTGAGAGTCACATGAGGAAAATAGACGTAATATCACCAATATTATTTTGATTATTATTATTATGTACTTATCACATCAGTATTTTTTCTTATTCTCTTTCATAATGGTTTATTCCTGAACTTAAGGCCATATTTGTATCTGATGGAGACCAATTATGTAATGTGTGCTTTTAGGTCAGCATTGAAACTTTCCACAAATTTAGCATGTATGTGAGATGGCGAGGTGTACTAAAATTTCATCAGGTCATCAGCTAGCTGAAATAATATTGCCTTAGAATAATATCCAAAGACAAAAAGACTTGATGGTAAATCTGGTTTTATCCTTATAATGAGTATTACTGAACATTGGTTGGATTTGACCAATGATAGGGCAGCTATAATTGTCAGGCAAATTGGAGTTATATGGATGAGGACAGATCCAAAATTTTTGATACCTTAGTTGGGATGTTAACTAGTTGGTCTAGAGAATTAGCATTTATAAAATCCAGGAAGCATTGTACATGCTTCTGTAGTGGTGTAGTGGTTAGCGTTGTCACCTAACAGCAAGAGGTTCTCTGGTTTGACTGTCGGCTGTGGTGCCTTATGGGTGGAGTCTGCATGTCCACCCTGCATTCACGTTGGTCCCCTCTGGGTGGTCTGGTTTCCTTCTATGTTACAAAGACATGCATCTGGAGCATTTCTTCCTGGGCTGGTGCTGAAAATAGGCTCTGTCCTAGTTGGAGTTTCCCAGTAAACAAATGTTAAATAAAAAATACTTATTTATGGTAGTGTGGGTTTCTCATTTGCTAGAAGGATAGCTGAAATCTCCCAGAGGCATACCTCTCGACTGTCCAGATATATGCAGAATGTTCAGATTATTTTTGCATGATATTTTTGCTTTGTTCCTCATAAAATTTGTGTTTTTCTGGCAAATCATTGAGAATAGAAGTCACTAAATCCATCCAAAAACCTTTTTTCCCATTTTTGCACAAGGGGTTGAAGTGTCACTTCAGCAGCAACAATCATCTAGAGCAAAGGTTTACACTGCCAGGTGGCTAGCCTTGCCACAGTGGTTCTTCCACACCACATACTCACATATACACTCGCACCTATGGCCAATTTAGTGTGTCCAACTCACCTACTGCATGTCTTTGGAATGTGGGAGAAATCCGGATCACCGAGGAGAAACCCACATGAACACAGTGAGAATCAAACCGAGGAACTTCTTACTATGAGGAAACAATGCTATCCTCTGTGCCATTGTGCCACCTGTAGAATCACTCTGCCACCCATATGGAAGTCATTAAATAATGACAGTTGAGTTTCTGACTTCATATCCTGTGGAAAATTCATGCTAATGCAAAACTTGTTATTCTATCATCTTTCTACATTTATAAGACCAGTATTTGTCCAGAAGACTAGTGTTGTGTTCAATGTAGAGGGATTTCAGTTTGTTTAGAAATGCCTCATGGGTTACAAGTAACATAGAGGGGGTGCGGTATGATGTGGTACAGATTTTTATTTATAGACAGTAGGATATGGGGGAGTTCGAGGTGACTGAAATGTCTAAAGAGTATACATGTAATATGGCTCCATTGGAATATGGACACTTCTCCTCCAGCAACACAGTCATTTTTGGAGGGGGGTCTGAAGTAGTAGTAGTAGGCATTAAAACCTGGCACTGGGGGTGCTATAACTACACTGAATTCTTGTTTCAGTAACTATGCAGAAATCTATATTTTCAAGCACAAGGAATAGCTGGAAAGGATTGTAATGTTTCACTTCTGCTCCTAGCACTGAATAGTGTTACCATTATATAGTCTTGCTTTTGTTTGACAATATCAACATTTTGAGAAGACAGGCCTTTACTAAATAAGGTGCTGTGGGAGAGGAAAAGTTTTTGCCAAGATGCTAAAGTCATGAGAAGAGAGTTGCAGATCATCAGTATCATATCAGGCAGGGCTGTCAACCATCCCATCCCAGGCTGATGTACATTGAACCTCTTACAATGACACCAGTAACTAAGCAAATAGTTAAAGCAGGTTATTTTTTGCTTGTTTTGCGGCATTATTGTTTGTGATGCAAGATGCTGGTCAAGACTAGTTTCAAGCCAACATCAGTCACATATTCTGAGAGACCATCATATTCCTCTTCATATGACCCAAGGGGGTGTATCTCAAGCTGTCCACTCCCATGTGCACAATGACCAGTCATGTGTGTCTCTTGGGTGAAGAGGCATGACAGCCCTAGTGACATGACTGACCCTGGAAGCTGAGCAATAGCTTACCATCATTCTCAACGGCACTCATTGTCCACTTTCCATCACATACTGCTTCAACCACTGCATTACCAATCTTTCACTTTTACAGAACACATAAAGGTTGCATTTATAAATTAAATCAAGTTTTTACTAAAGTAAATGTGACATCACTATACACGTCTAATAACTGAAGAGCTTTCAGAAATACACTAACATTCAACATAAATGTCAGAACTTTCATTAATATTTATTTACACAGAGAATACAGGCCTTCCTTGACTGTGTATGCAGCATTGCTTCTGGCTACCTTCCTTAATGCCACGTGACCTCTCACATCTTGGGCAAGGCCCTGATTCAATAAAAGGTTCCCATTTGTATAACTCTTATGGACAAACCCTTTCCTAGGGATCAAAGGCCTACCTATATAGGTCCTATGGGCCAGGTCACTTCCTACACCCCTTTGTAATTCCTTTACATTGACAAGCAGACATCTCTGTCATTTTTTGCTTTCACTCCCTTTTTATTGAAGTACGTATGCTAGGATTGTTATGGATCTGTCTACTGGTCATCCCATTACATGATAGATGTTACAATTTTGTATACTGGCTACACCTGTTGACCATTTTATTGCATAACAGGTCTATCACCTCCACCATATCACAACATATACACACACAGACACATACATGTATATATGTATGTATGTATATATATATATATATATATATATATATATGTGTGTGTGTGTGTGTGTGTGTGTGTGTGCACGCGCACATAAACGCGAGCGCATATCATTGTCTCTAATTTGGTCACATGCTGATTTGTGCACCTGGATTTTGCCTGTGTTATGTTGTATGGTGGTACTTTGCTGTGAATGATGGAATGTCCAGTTGCTGATGTTATCCTGTTTTGGAGTTAGTTAATTGACTGTGGTGTGTATTTCTTTTTATTCATGTTATTTTGTTGAGAAGTATAGAGAACCTGACCAGTGTGGTTGTTGCTTACATTGCATTTTTTTCCAGTGTATGCTCTGTAAGACTCACTGCTGTTAGGTTTCTTAATGTGTACCACAGTGATTATTTTTATAGATGTTTCTCTCTTCTTGAACTTGGTGCAATCATACAGTTGGTATATTTAAGTGCAGAGGGTCTGGGAGGCTTGTCCTCCACATGGGATTGCAGAGGAGCTTACCCCCTTCAAAAATCATCCCTTTATGCTTTTCTGTTTGTTTTCTGTTTATGTTATTTTTCATGTTCTATGTTGTTATATTTTTGAGACTTTTTTTTTCATTTTGCTGTTTGCTCTTTTTTGCAGTTCAACATAGTGAATGTACTCGTGTGTGTGTGTGTGTGTGTGTGTGTGTGTGTGTGTGTGTGTGTATGTATGTATGTATGTGTGTATGTGTGCATAGATATAGATATAAATAGATATTTATACACATACATATACATGGAGACATAAGTGTGTTTATTATTCATTCCCATTACTTCTTATTCGTATAAAGAGCCCCAGCTGACTTACCCAGCACCCAGTTCCACCCCTCAACTCTAAGCTGAGGAACAAAACAAAAGGTACTGCAGTAATCCAAGAACAAAGAATATGGTGTGCTTCTGCAGCAAACAGCTGGCTACACCTTGTACAGCCCTCAAAGCATTGAAGCAAGTGCTTTATTCCTAACAATATAAGTATCTAAATGCTGGTACTCCTCTTACAACCAGCTGACATCTGCCAGTCACACTCCCTAACACCTTGCAGCCATGGCAGCTACCCCATTTGCCCCACCCTTGCTATGCTTCTGTTCCCAATACATACCTGATTTACCACTTTCAGAGACTCACTTTATCTAACATTGTTATATGTCTTATGTAAATCCCAATCAGTAACCATTATTACTTCATTTCTTTCCACCTACTTCCTTGCCTATCACTCTTATACACCAAAAAGGAAGCAAACATTACATTATATTTTATAAATGCAAACCAGAGGCATAGCTAGGATGGGGAGAAGGGGGCATCCTCCCTAGTCACAAAGTGTTGGGAAGAGGGTAATCGGTAGATACCAATTGGTGTTTAGTATATTACTTGCTGAAATGAATGCCAGTATTACATCTGCAGGAAGGAATGAAGAACTTTTAACGCTCCATGTGTGATGTAAACTGTAGAAGCTGTAAGAAGCGGTTTGCTACAGCTTAAAAAATATTTTTTTTTCCTTTCACTCAGTAGCTTAAAACGATGACAGGGCAAAAGATTTCTGAATGGCACCAGATGCCAGATTTGCTGGCTGCAGCTCTGGCTCAAGCATACAAATAGAAAGAAAACTATGTACATGTATACAAATACAAATACTTACGTGTTATGCAGACACAAAAGAATACTCCAAACCAATAAAAATAAATTAGAAGAAGCACACCAGGATCCACTAGAATTAATTTATTTAGCGCTTTTGTTTTTTAGTAAAAACGTAATCAGAATAAAAGCGCTAAATAAACTAATTCTAGTGGATCCTGGTGGGCTTCTTCTAATTTACGTCTTATGCAGAGAAAACGCAACATTTAAACAAAAAAATGGAACACAGTGCCTCTGGTATCCTGGTTAAATTACCCGTAGTCAATGAGAATAAATGCGAATACCAGCTCAGAGCTTCCCTGAAAATATTCTATACCTAGTGTGACAAACTCAAGCAACAAAATGGATAGAAATAAAATAAATAAGGGAAAATTTTAAGACAGTTGAAATTGCTTCCACCCCTGTCCTTGTGAAGTTCTCCATTAATATCGCATAATCAGAAGGAGATATCCTGTCTGTCACCACGTAAAGAACACTGAATAGTCCGAACAGCTGCTGCATGGAGGCACACCAAATGTTTACAACTGTACAACTCAAAATAATATTGAAGACACCCTGTTGTCTACTACTATAAAGTGCAACTGTTCAGCATCAAGCCTTGAGTTTGTGAGTATCTCTATTTCATCTACAGACCCTCACAAGAGGCACTTCCAATGATGGAGAAAAACTGCTCACAGCTGAGGAGGATGATTTCTGATCCAGTGCTGCATGTGTCATGATAACACTATTCATCAGTCACCTGCATAGGGTCTGGCTCTTTCCGCAGCAGTGAAATAATATCTCATATCTAAGCTTTTGTTGCAGGGTCTATTTTATTCTAATGCTTCTTATTTCTGTCTGCCACTCAGTTGTTATCACATGGGACCACAAACTCTCACTTTATGATGGCCTGAGTCTACACAGCAACCCTAGTCCAAATGAACTAGATAGGCTACCTACCTGTCAGGTGCGTACCAGTAATCATCACTTCCAAGAATGGCGGTCTTTATTCCTGTTCCAGACAAGGTTCTCTGATACTTTAAATTAACTGTTACGAGGATCAAATAGCTTCAGACCTACCTGAAGTAAAAAGGAACAAAAATAATGTAAATCGATTTCAGAACATGTACGCTCATAGGTTCATAGGTTGATACTAGGCCATCTGCCCTAGGTCATTTATAAGCCTAGCCAGAGTGTGTTTGGCTTTCGCCACCCTTTTAGATTAGTTGACTGTGCCTCTGTATAGTAGGTCACAGAAGATAGCCCTTTTAAGGTTAGTTTACTGTGCCTCTGTCTAGTAGGGACACAGAAGAGATCCCAGGGGTAAACCTACGATCTCCCATCCACTCGTCAAGATTTCTCTTGAAGAGGGTCATTGAGGGGCTCTGCCTAACATGGATTGGTATTTTGTTCCAGAGTGAGGGGAGCCTCTGGGATATGAATCTGTCCCTCCAGCATGTCCTATTTATTTCTGTGCTGAAGTTTAAGTCCCTGGAGCATGTAGCTCTAAGGGATTTGGATTTCCTGAGGTGGAGCATGTCCATTAATTCTGGTTTGGACATGACTTTATACGTCAGGCACAGATCGCCTCTGAGTAGGCCATAAGCAACTGAGTAGAGCTGGAGTTTCTTTAGCCTAACTGCGTAGGGCATCTGTTTGAGTCCCTTGATCCTCTTGGTGAGGTACTTTTGGGGTCTTTCCAGTTGCTGCAGGTGTCAGGTAAGGTACATCCCAAATGGGGCATTGTATTCAATTATGGGCCTGATGAGTGATGAGTAGAGGGGCACAATGACCTCTCTTGATCTAGATGCGAACTCTTTTGTGATAAGGTGGGCTATATAGAAGGTCTTTCTAACCACTTTGGAAACTTGATTGTTAAAGGAGAGATTGCTATCTACTTGGGTCCCCAAATCCCTAATTACTTCTTCCGTACTTAATGGATTACCACCTATGTGGTAATTTGTGGACACTTTGTTTTTCCCAAAGGGGATAACTATGCACTTTTTGGCATTTAGCTTTAGGCCATGGCTCTGGCACCAGTTATCCGTCTCTGTGAGGTCCTTTTGGAGGATGCTTGCGTCAGTCAGCGAGTCGATTATGGCACCCAGTTTGCAGTCATCTGCGAACTTGGTCAGCCATAGTCCTCCCATGCTAGCCTGTACCTCAGAGAAATATATACCGAACAAGAGAGGTCCCAGGACTGAGCCTTGTGGGACGCCACTTGTAAGTGGTTTAGAGTCTGACATGGCACCTGCAATTCTGACCATGTGGGTTCTATCCCTGAGCCAGTTTGCAATCCATCTTGTGACATAGGGGTTGATATTTAAGCTGGTGAGCTTATTTATGATGCCTGAGTGGGGTATTGTGTCGAAGGCTTTTGCGAGGTCCAGGTAGGCTGTGTGGACTACCTTCCCTTCATCTATGGCCTTGGTGAATGTTTCAAAGAAGTCGACCAGGTTCAAGAGGCAAGATCTGCCCTTAACAAAGCTGAATTGGGTAGGATTCAGTGTTTGGAGGTTCCCAATGTCTTTGTTTATGTGTTCCATGATGAAACACTCCGTAGCTTTGCAGACCAGGCTAGTCAGGCTTATAGGGCGATAGTTTCCGGGGTCCGTTGTGGCACCACCTTTGTGGAGTGTGACCACTGTTGCTGTACGCCATTCCTTGGGTACATATCCTGTAGTAAGGCTGAGACTGAACAGTGACTTTATGTGAGGGTTCAGTTCTTCTTGGAGCTCATGTAAGACGCAGCCCGGGACACCGTCCAGTCCCATTGATGTTGTGTTTTTTTGCTTTGGAGAGGGCAGCTCTCACCTGTGCATCTGTGATGTCAGGGAGGCTACACTCTGTTGGGATAGACATTTGCTCTTTTGGGGGGGAAGGGGGGGAGAAGTTTGCACTGAACCTGACTGCCAGGATGTTGGCAATGTCTGTGGGTTCAGTGTATTGTCTGTCATTTTGCACTAACTCAGAGCATATCTGGGAGTTGCCACCCAAGTTACTGACATAACTAAAGAAGGCCTTGTGATTATCTTTAGCGTCTTGTGCAATTTTTCTTTCGAAGCTGGCCTTAGATGATTTTATGAGGGATCATAGTTTCTTGCTAGTACTGATCAGAGATGCCTTCCCTTTTTGGGATTTTGCTCTATCATGTAGTAGCTTCCTCCTTCTGTTGTATAGCTTATTTATGGTTGGAGTCCACCAGACAGGTCTCCTGCCTTTGGAGGAGTGGGTCTTTTTTTTTATTTGGGATAGCATGATCCATGCATTCCGGTAGGTGTCCATAGAATGCGTTTGTAAAGGATTCTGTGGTTTGGTCCATATTTTCCACTGGCCCGGGGGCACTGAAGGATTCCACCTCAGTTTTGAAAAGTATGAAGTTTTCTTTTGAGAAGTTCTTCACTGTGGTTTCCTTGGCTGGGGGAGGGGACAGGATATGGATGTCCAGTGAGATTCATTTATGGTCAGATCTTACCAATGAGGGGTATACCTCTGGTATGAAACATAGTGTCTCCATGTTGGTGATGATCAGGTCCAATATGTTTTCCCCTCTTGTGGGAGTGGTGACCAGTTGTTACATAGCATTTGAGTTTATAAATTCTAGGAACCATTGAGCGAGGGTGTTGGTGCTTGAGTAGTGCTCCCAGTCTATGTTTGGGTAGTTGAAGTCACCCAATATAATGGTGTTTGGAGAGACCTTCATATTCTCCAGTATTCTCAGGAAAGCCGAGTGGGGTTCCTGCGTTTGGGAGGGTGGTCTGTAGCAGGCTACAAACTGAAAGGCAGTTTTGCCCACTGTTAGTTGCACATGGATGGTCTCCGATGCTTCGTGCAGTGCCACTAACCTGGTGGTGTGGGTATCTTTGATGAGTATGGATACTCCCCCTCCTTTTGTGGTTTGGTCTGAGTTTTGGGGCCGAAAAGCATGGTATGAGGTATAAACTGGTAGTGCTGAGGTGCTCTCGGGAGCCTTGAACCAGGTGTTTGTTACTGCACAGATATCGATATTCTCCATACTGAGGAGAGCCTCGAGTGCAGGCATCTTGAGGTTTAGACTTCTGGCATTGAGCAGTATTACCCTTAGTTTCTTTTTCCTTGTGTTGTCTATGGAGGTGGGTTTGTCTTTTGAGCCTTAACTAAAAAAAGTACTATGGGGGTGGCAAGAGCCTTAGCCAGTATTCGAAAGCCCAGAGGTGACAGGCGCAAGCCGTCCCTAGCAAAGCAACGTGGCTTGTCGAGCATGTCATCCCAGGCTGACAGACACTGGATCCCCTTTGAATCACACCAATAATTTAGCCAATTGTTAAAATTGATCATTTTGTCTTTATACTGTGGCATCATTCTTGGTGAGGGTAAGATGCTACTCAAGGTCAGGGTCATACCAGCCTGGGCTACATGATCAGAGAGCTCCTCTATGTCTCTTTTCATGTAGTCCATGGAGGTACATCTCAGGTCATTCACACCAGCATGGACAATGACAGAGTCATATTTGTACTTGCTTTGGAGTGACCTGAGTGCTTGTGTTATGTGGCAGATCCTGGCACCCGACAGGCAGCTTACAGTGACCTTCTCCTTGTTCAGCCTGGTGAGTGGGAAGTCAGTGTATCTGACAATAGAGTCACCTATTACAAGTGTATTAGGTGTGTTGTTTTGCCTTAAGGGCTGTGACTGTGTGGCACACTGAGTTTGTGAACTATGTGATATGTGGGTATTGTTGTGGGGTAGCGGTTGCTTGGATGTCTGCTTTGGAGGTCTCTGCTGCTTGGGCAGATTTTTATTTAGAGACTCTGAGTATGTTTTTATGTGTTTATGTGTTTGGTTTGCTGTTGCGATAGGTCTATGTGAGACTGGATTTGTGGTGTGTGTGGTTACCTTTTCCTCCTGACTGACTGCGCCAGTACTGGGTTGAGAGAGCTCAGCCTCCAGTTTGGCTATATAGTTGCATCTCTCACATATATTTGAGCTTGTTGGGAGGAGGAGAGGGTGATCTGTGTACATAAGGCAGTTGTAACATTGCCTCAAGATTCCCAGATTCACCAGCTGGACTGGAGATTGTGTGTGCACACGTCTGTGAGTGTGAACAATCGTCACTGCTTACCTTAAAAGATAGCTTAATACTGAGATTCTGGATTACATATTAATATCCAAAAGGATCAATTTGGTAGTACATTTTACTATTTGTTTATGATCTGCAGTCTATATTTCAGGGAAACTGTGCTTTCATTGTAGATATTCAAGCAGTTCAAACTCCATACAGAGGGGCGATCTATGCCTAATCTACAAGGCAGTCTAACCCTGATGGATCTGCTACACATTTGTAAAACAAACAGCAGTAGAATCACCTTGTCTAAAGATGTAAACCTCGTCTCTAAAACAGACTCCCCAGTCCCCATTCATGTGAAACAGAGCTCTTCCCTAAGCCAATTCAAATGTAGTTTGAACCAATGGATGGGAAATTGCAAATTTACCACTAGCTTGTTATCTGTGGTCCTCATGGACAGGGTCAGTTTAGATGCCTTAAGGCACAAGCACATATACAAAGCCATTCTAGCCCATGAACATTGGTAATTGGGAAAATTGGAATGTGAATGGCCAGGTTTAAGAAGACTCTAGGGCCATTAGCGAATTAACATCCTATGATTCTATGATCCTACGATCCTACAATCCTATACTATTACATGTCTGGCTGCTTATTTATGCGATAAACACATTCTTGTTATTAGCAAAATGTTTCTCTCTACAGTCAGGAGAGCAGATACGGTGCAAGAAATTCATCACACGTGCATTATCTGACAGAATTTTTGAAACAGGGTCAAAAGGTGAGCACTCAAACATTTAGCTGGCGAGAAAAGTTACCAATGAGATAACATCTAACAATTAAGCAGTGACAAGTAAGGCTAGAAGAGCTACTGATGAACGTTATCATCACCTCAAGGGTTTGATTCTCAGTCTCCATTTTAGTTTTAATGATTGTTTACTTGGGTGACTCATGAAAAAGGGCACTTGTGCCTAGCAGGATGTTTCATTTAAATTAATAAAATACTAAAAAATAAAATAAAACTTCACTAAAGACTTTAACTATAAACCAGCAAAATTAAAGTTTTAAGATAGAATTACACTAAGACAGCCATCACCAAGCTGCTTGAATGCATCTCCTTGTCAATTGAATTTGCAGTCCAAGTTTGTTAAAGTATTTTTTTTTTTTTTTTTTTTTTTTGGTTTTTTTGGTTAATGGAGTTAGTCCTACTAGGCTTGGCCTTGGTTGGGGGGAAAATGTGATGCCATTCTTAAGAATTTGCCCAGGACTCTGTAGAAATTTCCTCTGCTCTTTTTGCAATTTATGCCATGGGATCTTTTACATTTATCTGAGTTACCATCAGCCAAGGCAGATGGGGTCTCTGTTTAATATTTCATTAAAAAGACATCTCACACAGAAGTTCACCCCTCTTTGGCTGCTTGTTGCCCTACACAATTAGTACTTGAAAAAAATGGATCCAAATGTCTGGCACGAGAACAGAACTCAGAACATTCCAAGCTGCCCAGTATTAAAAAGGAAGTAAGCTGTTTTCTGAGTGACCGACACGGTGATTAAGGAATTCTATTTTATCTACTGTGTCTTACTCACATAAATAAAACCATCAAATAAGTCACTATGACATCTACTTCACAAATACAGCATTTTGTTAGTTATTTCTTCAAGGGATTCTTACCTTAATATAATGATGCAATAAAGACCAGAGAGAAACAGTAAATCAAATTTCAATTTACAGTTTTGGGAGACTGTGGTAGGGGGTCGAATGCTTCTCCAGTGTTTATGTGTGCTTTAACTATTTTTATTTATTTATTTATATTTGTGGTTGTTTATTTATGTGTTGTTGACTGGATTATTCACACTAGGCTAGTAGCTTCCTTTCAAGGGATACTTGAGTAGTATTTATACTTCTTCTTCTTTCAGCTTTTCCCGGTTAGGGGTCGCCACAGTGGATCACCTATTCACTCATGATTGGCAGTGGAGTTTTACGGTGTCAAGTTGCCAGCCCGGTGTCCAACCTTCCACAGAAGGCACACACACGCACGCACTCACACCTAGGGCCAATTTAGAGTGTCCAGTCCACCTACAGCATTTCTTTGGGATGTGGGAGGAAACCACAGCACCCGGAGGAAACCCACGCAACCACAGGGAGGACATGCAGAATCCGCACAGAAGGCACACCAGCCGAGGATCGAACCGGAGAACTTCTTGCTGTGAGGCGGCAATGCTAACCACTGCACCACCGTGGCTGCCCACTTGAGTAATATTTATACTGATTAGGGGAAATATACCTAGAAATACCCCCTTCCACTCTTATTCTGTAACTGCCACAGGATGTTTTACACCCACCTGAGGTGCCACTTTGTCAGGTAGAAAGGATCTCGGTTTAACATCTCATCTGAAGGATATCACACTCAGCAGTGTAACACACCCTAAGGCTACACACTGCAGTTTCATTAAAAGAAAATTACTCCAATCACCTACGACAAGAATTGAACCAAGACCTTCCAGCACCAAAGTTGAGTGTTTACCTCTCTAGCCATTTGCACTGCAACGTTTTTTTTTTTTTTGCACATTCCAAAAACAGAATGGCAGCTACACTGTCAAGGGTGAACTGGTGCATAGACTGTTAATGGTAAACTGAGGCATAGACTGTTAATGGTAAACTGATGCCTAGACGGTTAACGGTAAACTGGTGTATAGACAGTTAATGGTAAACTGACACTGAGATGCACCGTTGTCCCATTATAGTTTGACTTCTACCTTGAGCATCTTCATATCAAAAGGATGGATGACTGATAAATGTTTATCTCTTTTAATTATAAGAATCGGCATAGTTTCTAAGACAATCATCTTAATATAGATACACATTATTATTTTAATGCCTTCTTATCATTTGCTAGCTCCCTTATGCTATACACACTCCCTTCCTCTTTTACTTTCACACAGAAATCACACCAACTCAGAGAAGAACTGAACATTTCAAAAATAAAAAAAAATTACATTTTTTTTTCTATTTCTCTTTGACAGGGATTTCAGGGCCAAATGTAATGTATGTGTAGTGAACCAGCAAATATGCAGAAACAATGTATCAAGCAAGCATATATGTGCAAATATGAACACCTCTCAACTGCTCAAAATTTGGCAGAGCACAATGATTTTAAATATGTAAATCTGTGTCAGATTCCATGACACAGGTCTGATTTCTTCTCTTCTTTAAATATGTCACAGTTAAAACAGACCTCTAGTGAACAAGCTTACGATCTAGCACTGGAGTGGTCTTAAAAATAGTACTGTACAGTGTCACTGAACCACGTTTAGTGTGGAGCCAGTAAATGTTCAGTGCATTGGTGTATATGCATTACGCATTTTCTGCGTGTGTATGTTTCAGTATGTAGTGAGGCATTGGGGATTGATCTTCCCCTTAAATGTCCACAATTCAAATAATGTCCCTGATGTGGGCTTATACTGTGTCCTGCCTCTCATAAATGTTTTCATTTTCTAGCAAATCAATGAAGATTATAACCAGTCAATAATGCCAGTCATTATAGAGTCATACTTCTTGTTGTTCAGAAAATGCATGCTGATGCAACTCTTGCTGTTCTATTACTTCTTAAATGAATTAAGTGTAATATTTAAAAAAAAATGTCCATCTTAGAGCCTTTATCTCCCCATTATGTCTGGTTTTGTCCAAAATTATTTTTTAACACCTTAATTGAATTATCACTTAAGGCATGGGCAAACATACATTTATATAAAAAAAATAAATCATGTTAACATGTTCACAGTTACAAACATTATGCATCATATATATTGTTTTATACAATTATCATCAGTCAAACATTACATAAATTGATCAATTCCTGCCTTCCCTTAAACCTCTGTCTTCCTCCAAAACATTATTCTGCATGCACTGTTCCCATAATTTCAATTTGTTTCTATATAACATGTTCCTGTCCTTTTCTAAAGATTTCCTTCCAGTTTTTTTATCTCTATTATAATATTCACTACTTAAGATACAATTGGTTTAGACTTTGATTTCCATTTTCTAGTAATTGCTTTTTTTTGACAACCAGCAGAATTACACCTAACAAGGCATTACTGTGTCTAGGAAATTCAGATCCTGTATCCCAGCTCAAAAAAAAAAATCCTTAGCTATTCCTGTTTGCTCAGTATTTATGACAGAGTACTCTGCAGAGAATTTTTAGTCTGCCAACTCATTACACTCCTAAAATACCCTCAGCAGCCACAAATGCACTCTTTCAAAAAACACCCACATCAACATACATGAACATATCTGATGGGGCGTCTACTTCTAAGCCCATAAGGCATGCCACCACACAACCAAATATTCTGGTCATTGGAGACTCCATTGTGAAACACACTGATGGCCCTCCCACCAGGCTGAGTAAGGAGAAAGTCATAATCATTTGCTGGTCATGGGACAGAATCAGTCATAGTCCACGTGGGTGACTATATAAAGAGAGACATGATGAAGCTCTTGGAAATGTGTCTCAGGCTAGTATGAGCCTGGCACAAAGCAGCATTCTACCTATTCCAAGGATGATGCCACATTATGAACAGAAGATGCCTGACTTTAATAAATAGCTTAGTTCTGGTATCATTTTAAGGGGGCACAATATCTGTCAGCAAGGAAGGAGATGGTCAACAAACTACACAACTTTGGCAGGGATGATCTGCACCTGTCGTCTCTAGGCTTTTAATATTGGTTAAAACATTATTATTCCCAAATCTGAAAATCCTTCTGACATAGCAAATCAAAACTAGCATAGTCTAAAGGTGTTATTGCTCAATGTCAGGGGTCTAAACAAGAAACTCCACTCCCAACAAGATCTCCTCACCTTAGAGAATGCTGATATCTGTGCAGTCACTGAAACATGGTTTAAATCTGTGGCTAGCACCTCAGCAATGCAACATCTAATGCCTTCCACACCTTTAAAACAGCTACTACACAGACAGGCACTAAAGGTGGCAGTGTCTTGATTTACATAAAAAATAAGTATACCACATGGCTAGTTGAACAGAACAATGCACTTGAGCCTCTCCATGTTCAATTCACCATAGGCAAAGTCCCATACCACTTACTAACAAGCTATATGTCCCTCTCTATGACCTAGGATCCCATAATACTTATTTCAGCTTAGTGGAGACACTCACTAGTCCAATACCAAATTCATGGGTGACTAATTATGGAAATCATACACAGCAAACATGTAGGAACACAGATTCCTGGACTTTGTAAACACAAACTCCCCGGACCAGATTGCCATTACACAGAGTAGGGGTGCAAACATACTGGATTTGGACCTCGCTAATATGGGAGAGCACTGCATACCCCCTAGTGTCATGTCCTCTCTGATAAGGTCAGACCACAAAATGATCTCCTTTAAAGTAAAAATAAAACCCAGAACCCCAGCTAACAATAGAATGTTCAGGAACTATTCTTAAGACTAGCTTCCTGCTATTAAGTGATAACATGGCAGAATTAAAAGTCCCCCCAACCCTGTGAACTCTGCTGCTTACACAGAACTGTTTACAGGAAACCCTATACAAGCATGCTAATACTTGCACAGAAGCAGATGTACCCCCTCCCCCCATGAATAAGTACAGAGCTATCTTAAAAAAAAACAAACAACAGATGGAATCACAACAGCAATTGGCCATGTAACAGAAGGAAAAAAAATCATGTCAAAAATTAGGAGGTGTGGCACCCAGCAGGATAAAAGTGCTTTAATCAAACTTAACATTTACAAAGACATGCATCTGGAAAGTTTCTCCCCAGGACTCCGTTGAAAATTGGCTCCATTCCAAGTCTGACTTTCCTGGTTAACAAATGTTAAATGTAATCCAAGGAAAGGTACAAGCCAGATAGCCAGTTCCAGAAAACAATTTTATTCCGCAAATCTACGAACAAACACTAGCAAACCACACTACAACCAAAAAGCATTAACGTAGTAAAAATATCCTAACGTTTTCATCATAGAACGAAGTTTTATGATGAAAACGTTAGGATATTTTTACTACATTAATGCATTTTGGTTGTAGTGTGGTTTGCTAGTGTTTGTTCGTGGATTTGCAGAATAAAATTTTTTCTGGAACTGGCTATCTGGCTTGTACCTTTCCTTGGATTATTGGTGTACTTTTGGGTACTTGTGACCAATTTGCTTGTTTCGAAATGTTAAATATATGTATAAATAAATAAAAATAAACAAATAACTCAGAAGGCAAGTTTAAGGAAAATCTGGCTTCCCAGGGCAAGGACAACCACAAGGCATTCTTTAGCTATGTTTGCAGCCTCAAAGGCAATACACACTTGTGTGCAGGGCTCATTGTTAATGTAGCCACCTATATCAGTTGAGCCAGAAGACATAGCAAACCTAATGGCAGACAAATTCAGCTCCTACTTCACTCCCTCTCTCCCCCAACAGCCCCCATCAGAAAATACCATCAAATATAATTAACCCAACAATCAACATATCCTCACTCATCTCTGTACGGCTAAAAACACTATATCGATGGACCCCAGCAATATCACTGGATGCCTTCTAAATAGCATGAAACATGACCTATCAGGCCCTCTTAAATTGCTATTTAACTGTAGCCTCCAAACAGGATTCATGCCTCATGCATGGAGGCAGCAAACATCACCCCCTCTGAACAAAGGTAGGCCATCTACAGACCCTGGAAACTCTGCAAGTCTCACTAGTCTCATATGCACCCCTGGTTTGGCACCTATGTCTCTAATGGAAACAGGCAGCCTTTAAATCATTTATCTTCCAAGTCCCTGCTTATATTACCAAGGGTAGCAGAACTTGTCAGATATTTGAGATGCATGGGTGGGCTTAAAAAGGCCCAACTATGAACTTATAAACTCTTCAACCAGAAACTACCAAGCAATATCCAGTCTCCACTGGAATATTAAGATGCCCTGTACTTTTACTCCACTGGAATATTAAGATAGCCTTGTATTTTAACTCCAGTACTGTACTGTGTTTACTGCAACAACAAAACTATTAAAATTGTGTACATAGAATCATGTCACAAACAAGTAAAATCATATCACTCATGAATTATTAGCAACAGACATGGAAACGTCATGAATAATTATATAAAATGGTTTTATCCCTATGATTGATAGCCATGTACATTAGATGAACTATTCAATCTCTGCAGCTCTGTATGATAATACTTTTGCCAGGTAAGTCTTTCTACTACGTCTAAAATGTATTACTATGATATGCAAACTAACTCTGTCAAAATCATTTCAAAATTATCTACAAAGCCTTTTACAATTCATTCAGAATTATCAGTATAACAGTCATTTAGTTGGTATCTCTGCAAAAACGATTGTACCCGAGTTGTGACTGAAAAGGGTCCAAGAGCCAGTTCCCTAGTCACTAAAGGGAAAATGAAATTAAATAAGATGCCATAGTTTGACTCTGCCACAGTTTGCAACTTGTTGTATGCTATGTAATGTGATTCCGAGGAATCAGGCAGCCTGGTCATTAATGCAATCCTCCATACCAACAACAGCATGACCCATCACAATGTCCAGCACAACATCCACCAGTAATGAAACTGATGATGATGAACAGCAACTAACAGATGCACTACACACAAACATGCGCACACACATACACTCACATATGCACAGAGACCCCCCCACACACACACACACACACACACACACACACACACACACACACACACACACACACACACACACACACACACACATATGCTACAAGACACTTACACACACACACACACACACACACATACACACACACACACACACATACACACACACACACACACACACACACACACACACACACACACACTGATGGCATTATGCCCAGTATATAACAGCACAGGTAAACTAGTCCAGCTGTACAGGTCCTGATATAAGCAAAGTGGCAGGGCAGTGTCATACATAACAGCATTTTGGAGGCAATGTGCTCTGTAGAGGCTATGCTGGCAGTGCATGGTTAAAGCAGATCACGTATCAAATATTTACACCTTCACCAGACAGGAAGGAGGGTGATGATGGTTACAGTAATCTTAATTTGCACAGGTACCTGGGGATACATGAACATACTGCTATCTGCACAACCAGTGGGTGTGGGTTTTCTCTTCTCTAAAGGTACAAATGTGAGTCATGGGGAGGAGGGGTTGTTAATATCGCAAATGCTTTCCTATGTTGACTGAGTGGGAAAGTCAGTGTTGGCCTGTATAGTGGGACCATTGTGATGGCAGGTCATGGTAGGTACAAAGTGTTCATGTAGTGAATGTCCCTTCAATTGGTATATGCAGCCTGACTAAAGGATCCCATGGACAGAGACATAGTAGAACTGGTGGATCAGGACCACTAAGGAAGGTATGCATAGGGTAGGGTTACCACCTGTCCCACTTTGCAAGGGAGAGTCCCTTTTTGGGCAGTTGTGTCCTGCCAAAAAAACTGTACAAATGGCAAATGTCCTGAGATTTTAGGACAAAATTATTTCCTCTGTTTTATGTAATAGTTACATAAAACAGTTATTCTATATCTGAAACACCTAAATGTTATAACAAACAGAATAAGCAATTAAATGCTACAAGAATAAGCTTTTATTTAGGCAAAAAAAAGGGAAGTTCTGTCCTTTGTACTGGCCATAGATATATTTTGGCCTGCAAACTCTGATGTTTGTACCACAATTGTCCCACTTTGGGCATTTGAAAAGGTGGCAACCCCAGCATAGGGTAACCTACTCTGGGCAGCTGTGCAACATGGCTGACTCCAGTATGGTTTGAGTGCATTGTGATAGCCTGACTGTGGCAGGTGCAGATTGTGTTCCCTGCAATAACCAATCTTTTGTGGAACCACAAGTATGCATTCCCACATGGGGAATACTGGGATATATAGGGCACAGATGGTGGTGCTGATTACCATCAGCATTGAGGTATTCATGGGTGAAACATATACCACCAAACAGCATGGGAGACCAATCATGGCATCATCTCTGGTCTTTCAGATGCTTTGTCAGTCATGGACAGCCTCCTTTTAGAGGGCAGAGAGACCACACCAGCTATCTATTGATCTGTATAGACAGCTGCAGAGTCTGCCTGGATTATAGCCCTACACATCCGTGAACAAGACTGAGAGCTGATCACTGGCCTGGGTCTGGCCATGATTGTTTTTGTTGCCTTGAACAACTTGTTGCATTTTATATAGAGAGTGCCAACATGTCAGATATGCTGAGCTGGTCTGAGACAACAGGCAGCAAAGACAGTGTTGTCATCCCCAGAATATCTCCTCCTTACAGATATGCTAAGCTCCCAAGCTGTGCATTTTCTAAGGTAGCAGGTTTGGAGGAAGCCATAGTGTCAACTCAGTCAATAGGTATAGGACTACCAAAGAGTGACATGGACCACATCAATGTGTCCTGGAACTATGAGATGATCATTGTCAGACCCTGCACAGGTGCTTACCTTTCACTGTTGCCCTGGCTCAGTGTGTGTACAAGTGTCATCATGGTTGTGGTCTGTCCTGTGAATACATAATATATGACTAACAGTGCTACATTGTCTGTCCTGCAAGCCATGTTGATCTGTGGTGTGGATGCAGATGACAGGTTGCTGCATGTTGTCAATTATCAGTTTCCCACCTCTGACCTACTGAAGTACCAATGCAGCACATGGGCAATGGTCAGTGTCTGCTCCCTGATGTCAGTCTGGGCGCACACAAAATATAGAGTATGCAGTATTACTGTTAGCATAGTGGTTTTCATGTGACATCCACTGTCTGCTGGCACTCTAAGAATCCATATATACTTGTCCCCCCATGACAATTGCTCTATCACTCCTACCACACAGAGATGTCAGGAATGATTAATCATGTGTGAAGGTCACAAAGGGAGGTGGCTCCCACCAAGATGCAGCCCTTTTAATTGCTATGTTGTGTACTTCTATGAGCATCCCTTATTGTGTCATTGGCATTTTTTCCACCCATGTTATTGACATTGTGGAACACTCTTTTCCCACAAACAGCTTCACATGAGCTAGGCAGTAGTCCCTCCTTCAAATAGATATTGTTCATCAGCCTGAGTAAAGACAGCAGAACTCCACTCTTGGCAGGGCCAAACTTGTCTAATTTCTGCTGTTCTCCTCCCCAGGAGGACATTCATACAGAAAGTGCAGAAAGTGTACCATATTACTATGCATGTGATGTGCGGTTACCCTGAGGTAGTACCACAGCACATATGATGATCTAGCTGTTCTCTATATGATATGGTTACGCTGGGTTAGGTAGCTGGTGGGGTCACAGATATGTTACACAATGGGGTATCCTAGAGGTTAGCAAAATATGCAGTGGTAGGAGTAAACCTCTGCAGGGATTTTTTGCATAACACCCAGGGGCACGCTGGGAGGTGTAGGGGATCTTCCTGACTGAAGCCCTATAGCAATGGGATTTAGGTCTACATATGCATAACCTACACAGTCTATGGTAGCTGTGGTATGTTCAGAAAAGAGCAATACTGACTGTAGTGTCACCGTACCAAAATACCGAAAGTGTTATTACAAATAGCTATTCACAGGCTAATATGCACATGGATACGACAATACTACAGTACACCTTGCCACAGAGTACTCTGCACAACAGCATACCTCCTCTGGGCACTCTCCTGTGAAAGTGCTGCTTCTGTGCTTTCAAACAGTGCTTCATGCTGCACAGATACATTTGCTGCTACTTCTCTGTTATGTGTTATGGCAGCTAAAATTGTGGACAACTGTAAAGATCACTAATATATACTAGTTTTTACCATATATATGCTAATGAAGCTAGATACTACTGGTATTTATGAATTGTTAAGTTTCATTATGAATTGCTATGTTTCACAGAAACACATCTGCGTGACATAAGATATACACAAGTTATGCAGCTTCGAAACAAAACAATGCTTATGCTCAGTTGTGCAGACAGGCTGTGCATGTGTTACCGTATACTGTAGTGTTAAGGTGCACAAATAATTCAAAGTCCCATGGGGGGGGGGGGGGTGATTCTCAGGCTCACATTTTGTACTGCTAAAGATTCTTGGCACTAGCTGCAAATCTTAGCGCCTTAAGGTGAGTGCCTACCTTTTATGTTAAAAGCAAAATATTAGGATTTCTCCTACAAAGCCAGTTCAGGAAGCAGCTTTTGGGACCTTATTTAGGTCAGCTTTGTTTGATGGCTGCCTGGTATGACATGCTAGATCAGCTGACCAGGGTGCCAGTAATCCCACATACTGGTGAGCAGTGCAAATGCATGTACAATGACCTGCACCACTGCTGCTCTGAGGGTCTCTAAAGGTGGGAAGCACAAGAGAGGCAAGTCAGCCCTGAACGGCATAGTAAGTGTCTGCCATTTCTAACATGTCAGACTGCAAATAATAATTGTTTGTTTTTTCCTTTCACAGACATTTTCTTAAATGATTTGTTTCCTTTGACAGATCCTAGAGTATACCAGGCTGGGCTGTCTCTTTAATTTCTCCAAATCTTTTGGATTTCTAATACCATGACAGGAATGGACCCCATTCCTAAGTCAAAGTATGATTAAAGTTCATGAAATTAGTATTGTTTCAATCTTTAATGTCATCCAAAAGTGCTCTTTGCACATCTGCAATGTTCATAGGTTGTACTAGGCTATCGGTCATAGGGTCTATACAAGCCTAGCCATAACAATCCCCTGGCTACTTCTTCCCACACTATTTATTTCCCTGGACCCATGTCTAGCAGGGTGACTGACATGATCCCCGGGGTGTGACCAGTAATGACTCATTCTGCAATTCGTATGGGATTATATGGTTTGGTAACATATCTAAATACGAGTGTAGATTCTTTGTTTATAAGACCCATTGCACTTACTACTATTGGAACTGTCTGGGTATCTTTTTTCCACATTGCTCTCATTTCTGCCTGCATATCCTGATATTTTGTGATTTTTGTGTCTCTCTGTATGCAAAGACAATGTAGTCACTGGATGTGGTGATTTCAATGTTCAATGCTACTTTTGTCTTCTTTTCTTCGACCACTATACCCGGTTTTCTAGCCTCTATCTTTTGAACTGCTGGTAATGGGTGATCCCATGTGATATAAACTTCATCATTTTCTATGATGCTTTATGGCTTATGTTTCCAGTGTTTTTCTGCCACTTCAGTACCATAATGTTTGCACAATCCCCAGTGCAACAGCCTTGCCACATTATTATGCCTTTCAGTATACAGTCCGTCTGCCATTAGTATATCACAACCAACAACAAGGTGTACGAATGTTTCCAATTTGGTTTTACAACACCTACATTTGTCTGTTTCTCCCACATGTTCAATGGACTTTGTAAACCATCATGTACGTAAGCACTATCTTGGGCTGCCAATATTAACCTTTCATTTCTTGGTTTGAATTTGCCTCTCCTTAACCATTCCTGCATTAATTCCTGATCAACATGAGGTTCTTCCAGATGTTTTCTATACTTGCAACTATATTTATGCTTTTTCCACATTTCTTGCATTCTCATCTGGTCCTTCACCTTATATTCTTTCTTTTGTTTTTTAGCACATTCAGTTGCTGCCTGCTTTTAATCTACTTCTGGTTTGATTTCTATTCCTGCTCGACACCGATATGCTTCTGCTAAATTAAGCAGATAAGTCATCTTAGATTTATTCTCCTCATGTTTCAAAACTTTCATTACATTTGTGCATTGTGAGGTCAACAGATGTGTGGAGTCCCACAATTGCAGATCTATACATGTAATCAATTTCAAGGAGGCCCATCCTTACTTCGGAACGGGGAATATATAATCTTGGTATACACTGATTTTTATAAATCATTTGGTGAGCATAAAGTATCTTTCTTGTTTTCCTATCTAATCTATCCAACCCGTTTTGGGGCCAATCAGTCACTCCAAAACTGTAAGTTATGACAGGAAGGGCAAATTGGTTTATAGCCTGGATTTTATTCCTAGATATCAAAGCTGTTTTCAGAATTGATTTAAGTCTTCTAAAGTATTCCTTACTAAGTTTTATTTACATTTATTCATGTTTTATTGTTGATCCTGTATCATTTCCCAAATATTTATACAGTCTGTCTTGCTCAAGTTTTTTTTATATCACATTCTTGTCCCAAACTGATGTTTTCTTGGTGCTGCAGCTTTCCTGCTTTAAAGGTTGCTTTTGCACACTTATCATGACCAAATTACATTTTTACATCATCTGAAAAAGTTTTGACAACCTGCAGCTGTGCTTTCAGATCTTTATCTGATGAGCTACACAGTTTTAAATAATCAACAAAGAGAAGATGAGAAGTCTTTACACCTTGTTGTTTTCTAGGAGCCAAATTGTAGCCATGGCCTAAGCTGTTAAGTAAACAACTTAATGGGTTAATGGCAAGGCTGAATAGCAACGGTGACAGAAAGTCACCCTGGAATATCCCCTTTTGAATTTTTATTCCGGGGATAATAATCTGTCCTTTATCATGGCTTAATTGCAAAGTGGTCTGCCACTGTTTCATGGTCACTGTAATGTAGTCGATCAGTGTAAGGTATCTTATACATTTTTAAGCACTCTTTTATCCATGAATGTGGGATACTATCAAATGCTTTTTTGTAGTCAATCCATGCCATACTTCATCTCCTTTTTGCTGTTCTCCAGTATGACTTTATTTAATAACAAATTATTCTTTGTTTCATATGACTTTATTTTATTGTCCTTTTGTTCTATTGCTATAATTGAGTTTTCTTCTAAATGACTATAAACTCTGTCTGCATCAATCCTCGTGTATAGTTTATACGTCGTCGGAAGGCAAGTTATTTGTCTATAATTTTTAGGGTAGCTTGCAGGTTCAGTCTTAAGTAGGGGCATTGTTTTGCCTGTTGTTAGCCAGATTGGTGTCTGTTTGGGGTGCGCATATAAATAGTTCTTACTCATGGCTAAATCCTCATGCAAAGATGTTAATATTTTTTACCAAAAGTTAGGTACTACATCTGGGCCTCGAGTTTTCCAAGAGGCTTTTCTTAACTTTGTTTCAATCTCTCTGGCTGTTACATCATCCCATTTCATATCCTGTACCTTTAAAATTCTTATTCTTTCTTTTACTTCTATCCATTTAGCATCGTTGTTATGTTCCACAGGATCTTCATAGATACTTGTCCAAAATGTATCTATTTCCTCTTTTTTGGCGGTCTTTCAATTATTTTTCCCTTGTTTCCCAATTCTCTACAAAACTTTTTTTGGGTCATCAATAAATTGCATCTTTTGTACTTTTCCTTTATATTTATCTGTGCATCTTCTAAGTTTTTTCGCCTGTGTTGAAATTTTAAGTTTCTTTGCGATTATGCATGATAGATCCTGGTCTGTTCTAATATTGTGCATTGCTTTTATCACATCTATCTTTCTTAGTATTTTTGTTGATCTATTCCCTCTTCTATAGTCTTCTAACAGTGACACTTCCTGTCTTAATTGCTTTATAGTTTCCCCTATTCAATACTTCGAAAGAATTCAAAACCAATTCAACTAATAAATCCACAAAAATGACTGTAGAGGAGGCAGACCACTTCTTAAAACCACCAAGCATGATTTTTATTTAATAAACAATAAAATATATAAGCGCTTTCGTCTCAATATTCCAAAATTACAGAGACTTCATCAGATACAAATTTTAAAACAGCCCAGTTTGTTTTAAACCCTGTAAGGATGACATCATATCCTAAAACAGACTTAAAAAGTTTAAAGCAACAGTATGTCCTAAAACAAAATCAGATAGAAGCAGTATTTAAGTTCAAAAATATATTATATATCATGGATATTTTAAAAAAATTTAAACAATATAATAAAACCAATCCATTTAATATAATATAATTAAATGTAGCATTCTATTACCCCAGTAAATATGCTAATAAAAGATAAATGAAATTATAAAACAGTAAAAATAATGAGAAGTAACTGAACAGCATCCACTAGGAATTGAACCCAGAACCTTCTACGTATGAAGCAGGTATAATATCCACTACACTATTACCTTCACATACCATATTACTACAAGTTCAATGTCTTATAAGGGCTTTTAATTTTAAAAGGCTACTAATAGACAGGTTGTCATTCAGTCCTGGCCAGTACATGGAATTCAGTCTCAACTGCCATGCGAGTTCCAATTTTTCTAATAGCTAGGGCCATGCCCCCCCCCCCTCCATGAATTCTAGGTACCACACATTCCAATATAATGAACTTAAATTCATGTTGTGGAAACCCTGTAATATGTCTCGCTAAGGCATTACCTTCCCAGCCATCTCGTGTGTGTGTCTAAGATGTTCACTAATTCTGGTTTTAAATTTTCTATCAGTCTTGCCCATGTAAAAACATGGGCAGAAAACACAAATAGCACAATAAACGACCCTCTCTGTAGAACATGTAAATTTGCCTTTAACCCAGATATTTATTCCGTTAATCTCCACACATTTGTCTGTTTCAATAATGTTGTTACAAAATTTACACCTACCACATCTGTGCATAAACCCTTTATACTGCTCACCTTTCTGTGTCTCGAATATGTTTTCTAAACAATGTCCTTTCTTGTAAACACAAATGGGAGCCTCTCCTAAAATGTCCCTCATAACTTTATCATTCCTAATAAACTCCTAGTTTTTAGTCAAAATATTCTTTATGTAATTTGCTTCCCTATTAAATGTTGTTAAACTATTCTCGTAGGACTTCGGTGTAGCTGATACACATATTGTAGTTTCTCTGTTATTATTATTAATAGTGTTGAATCCTGTAGTTGTTAAACAGACATTTTCTAATGTCTGTACTACATTAGTGTCTTTCATGTTTAAAATAGGGGCAAAATGCCCAGACCTTCTCTTACTGTTCACTTCATTAGCAATTTGGTCTATTAACGAACTTGGTAACCTCTCTTGAGAAACATTTGTTTCAGCAAATTACACTCCTCAATGTATGTCTCCCATACAGTTGTCATACAGGCAGCACAGACAAACTGCCCCTTTACAGTGTGATACCACATGACATTGGTTCACAGTGGTTTTGTGAATATCTCCATTCTAAAAATCTAGCACAGGATAGGGTTAATCGTTTTGAACAGATGCTGGATTTAATATTAAGGAACAACTTCATATTATTTGAAGGACAATATTTTCTTCAGAAAGAGGGAGTGGCAATGGGCTCCACTTGTGGGGGGCCTATATGCCAATATTGTTATGCTTGAGTGGGAAAAACAACATTTAAAGACATCTGAATATTTTCAATTTTGTAAGACATACATGCGTTATTTGGATGATATGTTTATATTGTGGAAAGGACCTAGAGATACATTGAATGCTTTCCTGGAATATATTAACACCACAACTAGTTTTCTAAAATTCACATATTCAATAAACGACAAGAGTATAGCATACTTGGACGTCCTCTTAATGAAGGATGATGTTGCAAACAGGTTTCTAGCAAAGATTTTCCATAAAAATACATACTCCAATAGTTTTTTACATTTTAGTAGTTGTTACCCATTCAAACAAAAATGGGCAGTTTGTCTGTGCTGCCCATATGACAACTGTATGAGAGACATACATTGAGGAGTGTAATTTGCTGAAACAAATGTTTCTCAAGAGAGGTTACCCAAGTTCGTTAATAGACCAAATTGCTAATGAAGTGAACAGTAAGAGAAGGTCTGGGCATTTTGCCCCTATTTTAAACATGAAAAACACTAATGTAGTACAAACATTAGAAAATGTCTGTTTAACAACTACAGGATTCAATACTATTAATAATAATAACAGAGAAACTACAATATGTGTATCAGCTACACCAAAGTCCTACGAGAATAGTTTTTTAACATTTAATAGGGAAGCAAATTACATAAAGAATATTTTGACTAAAAACTGGGAGTTTATTAGGAATGATAAAGTTATGAGGGACATTTTAGGAGAGGCTCCAATTTGTGTATACAAGAAAGGACATTGTTTAAAAAACATATTCGAGACACAGAAAGGTGAGCAGTATAAAAGGTTTATGCACAGATGTGGTAGGTGTAAATTTTGTAACAACATTATTGAAACAGACAAAGGTGTGGAGATTAACGGAATAAATATCTGGGTTAAAGGCCAATTTACACGTTCTACAGAGAGGGTCGTTTATTGTGCTATTTGTGTTTCCTGCCCACTTTTTTACCTAGGCAAGACTGAAAGAAAATTTAAAACCAGAATTAGTGAACATCTTAGACACATACGAGATGGCTGGGAAGGTAATGCCTTAGCGAGACATATTACAGGCTTTCCACAACATGAATTTAAGTTCATTATATTGGAATGTGTGGTAACTAGGGGGGGATGGCCCTACCTACTAGAAAAATTGGAACTCGCATGTCACTTGAGACTGAATTCCATGTACTGGCCAGGACTGAATGACAACCTGTCTGTTAGTAGCCTTTTAAAATTAAAAGCCCTTATAAGACATTGAACTTGTAGTAATATGGTATGTGAAGGTAATAGTGTAGTGGTTATTACACCTGCTTCATACGTAGAAGGTTCTGGGTTCAATTCCTAGTGGAAGCTGTTCAGTTACTTCTCATTATTTTTACTGTTTTACAATTTCATTTATCTTTTATTAGCATATTTACTGGGGTAATAGAATGCTACATTTAATTATTATATTAAATGGATTGGTTTTATTATATTGTTTACATTTTTTAAAATATCCATGATATATAATATATTTTTGAACTTGAATACTGCTGCTATCTGATTTTGTTTTAGGACATACTGTTGCTTTAAACTTTTTAAGTCTGTTTCAGGATAAGATGCCATCCTTACAGGGTTTAAAACAAACTGGACTGTTTTAAAATTTTGTATCTGATGAAGTCTCTGTAATTTTGGAATACTGAGACGAAAGCGCGTATATATTTTATTGTTTATTAAATAAAAATCATGCTTGGTAGTTTTAAGAAGTGGTCTGCCTCCTCTAAACTCATTTTTGTGGACCTATTCAATATTTCCATGATGGCATTCGATTTCTCCCCTTCCTTTCCCTCTCTACCCTGTGTTATTGTGGTAGAACTTTATCAGTTATTAATTTAGCAGCACAGTAAAATACCCTGTTTACTTCTGACTTTTCGAGTTTTATTGACCTTATGCAGTCTATTTCTCTCATTTATCTTAATGTATCTATCCATGTCTGGTAAATCAAGCAACTCTTCTCTTAGCTCATTTTCTTCCAAACTGAGGACAGATCCCTTGTTTTCCATTTCCTGTGGGCATTCTATAGAAAGTTCTATGGCATCTTCCTATGACCCATTCTCTTCAATTTCATGCTGCACCATCTGTTGCTCTGTCATATGGGAACTCACTGGTCTATCACTCCTCAACATTCCATGTTGATTGCATGCATCAGAGTTTCCACAGTTTCCTGTATCTTTCCTTGCTATATAGCTTCAAGTGAATGTTTATACTGGTTTCCTGTGGAAGGCTCCAAAATATCTTGATATGGCACCTGACCAATTGCTTGCTATGCCACTGGTTTCCCCTTAATTTAGATATCCCTTGCTCTTTCCTGTTGTGATACTTTCTGCATTTGATTTTCTGCACTAACTCCTTCACATTGCAGGTGCTCCATAACCTCAGTTTCTATTTCTTTAATTTCTCCATTACTAATCTCCTTTTCTACTTTTCCTTTTTGTCTTCTTATTGTTTGTATTGTAAAGTTTTCCATGTCTGGATTCCTTTGTCTATATTTGTCTTCAAACATCTTTGGTGCTGCTCTGTTTATATTGGTTAGTTTTGCTTTCTCCTTTGCATAAATATTGCACCATATCAAATCTCTCTTTCTTTCCCTTCTCCATATTTTTTTATACTTTTCAAATATCTCTAGGTTTTGTTGTTTATATTTTTGCATTATCCCAGATGCTTCTTTTTCCAAACAGATCAAAGTTTCTTGATCTATATACTGTTTTTCTCAACTCTGTTGTATTAATCAATGCAAATTTTCATTTGAAGCTTCTGAGTTTTTTTTTTTTTTTGTGGATGTATTTTTCTTTCCTCTAATTTCTCTCTTTAATCATTTTGTATATCTTCTGTCTGGAAATTCTGGACTTTTTGCATAATAGTAACAATACATATGTTCTTTCCTATCCTCAATAGCCCACTCTTTCGCCTTTATGGCTCAGCTTTCGCCAATCAGATTTTGCGATTTTTGTGGACTGCTACTTCCTCCTACAACAGGGGGCCCAATGGGGCCATCCTCTCCCTGGGCCTGCCCTGGCCCCATTGTAGGAATGTTTCTGTATTTTGAGGATTCTACAGTGCCATTTTTTCCAGTCCTGGCACCAGTGTGCCTACCAGGATTGGGCACTTTTTTATCCTGGGTCTTGTGCACCCAACTATCTCTTTTAATTTTTGACCTACTTCTGTCCATGATATATGCTATATAAATACAGTCTATATATCAGAGTTGTCTTGGTGTGATTTTGTTAAGACAGGGTCCACCTCACCAAGGTACTCACCAAGACTTGAGGATGAATTCAGTTTCAGCACTACTACTCTCCTTTGCTTGCTGACTTTTCATCTCTCCATTCAGACTCCTATCTCCCATTCGATGTTGTGGGTGACTGTATGTTTTGTGGTGGCACTATTTTGTTTTGTGGGTTAGTGTACATGGCAGTGCCCCTGGTACTGGGTGCTTGTGGCAGCATTTTGTGCTTTTACATCATTGTGCATGCCTGTGCTAGCATCTGCCGTTGCAGCTATAAAGCAATTAAGACAAGACATCTCACTGTTAGAAGAGTGCAGAAGAGGGAACAGACAAACAAAAATACTCAGAAAGATAGAGGTAATAAAAGCAATGTACAGTATCAGAACAGATCAGGATATATTGTGCACTATCTCAAATAATAAACTAAAAATATCAGCACATGCAGAAACATTTAAAAGATATGCAGATAAATATAAAGGGAAAGTACAAAATAAGCAGTTTATTGATGACTTAAAAAAGTTTTATAAAGAACTGTGAAACAACTCAAAAGGAATTGAAATACCACCAAAAAAGATGAAATAGACACATTTTGGAGAAATATCTATAAAGATCCTGTGGAACATAACAAAGATGATAAATGGATAGAAGAAGTAAAAGAAAGAATAAGAAGTTTAAATGTACAGGATATGAAATGGGATGAAGTAACAGCCAGAGAGATTGAAACAAAGTTAAGAAAAGCTTCTAAATGCAAAACCCGAGGCCCAGATGCAGTACTTAACTTCCGGCTAAATGTATTAACATCTATACATAAAGATTTAGCCATGAGTAAGAGATATTTATATGTGCAACCCAAACAGATGCCAACCTGGTTAACAACAGGAAAAACAATACTCCTACGTAAGAGTGAACCTGCCTATCCTAAAAACTATAGATCAATAACTTGCCTTCCGATGACGTATAAACTATACACTGGAAATGATGCTGACAGAGTTTATAGTCATTTAGAAGAAAACTCAGTCATGGCAATAGAACAAAGCAGTAACGAAAGAAAGTCATATGGAACAAAGGATCATTTATTGTTAAATAAAGTCATAATGGAGAACTGTAAAAAGGGGAAGAATCTTAGCATGGCATGGATAGACTGCAAAAAAGCATTTGACAGTATCCCATATTCAAAGATAAAAGACTGCTTAAAATATATGATACATCCTACACTGATCAATTATATTACAGCGAAAATGAAATAGTGGCAAACCACTTCACAGTCAAGCTATGATAAAGGATACATTATCATTTCAGAGATAAAAATTCAAAGGGGGATATTCCAGGGTGACTCTAAGTCACTGCTGCTCTTTTGTCATGCCCATAACCCATTAAACTACTTAACAGATAAGGTTGTGGCTACAGTTTGGCTACCAGAAAACAACAAAGTATAAAGACTTATCTTCTTTTTGTTGATGATTTAAAACTGTATAGTTCATCAGATGAGGAAATGAAAGCACAACTTTTCAGATGATATAAGAATATCATTTCATCCTGATGAATGTGCAAAAGCAACCTTTAAAACAGGAAAGCTGCAGCACCAAGAAACCATTGGCCTGGAACAGGAATGTGATATAAAGAAACTTGAGCAAGAGGGAGTGTATAAATATTTGGGAACTGATGCTGATTGACAATAAAACATGAACAAATGTGAACAAAAGTCAGTAAAGTATGTTTTAGAAGATGAAAATTAATACTGAAAACAGCACTGACATCTAGGAAAAAAAGTCCAAGCTATAAACTGATTTGCTCTTCCTGTTCTAACTTACAGTTCTGGGGTGATTAACTGGCCTCAAAAGGAACTGGATCAGTTGAACAGGAAAACAAGAAAAATGCTTCATGCGTTAGCAAATGATTTATAAAAATCATTGTATACCAAGATTATGCATTCCTATTTCTGAAGGAGGTATGGGCCTCCTTTTAACTGATTACATGTATAGGTCTGCATTCATAGGATGCATACATATCTGCTGACCTCACCAGATCCAAATATAATGAAAGTTTTGAAACATGGCTAAGATGACTTCCCTCCTTAGTTTAGCAGAAGTATATTGGTGTCAAGGGGGAATGGAAATCAAACCAAAAGTAGGCAAAAATCAGGCAGCAACCGAATGTGCCAAAAAACAAAAGAAAGAATATAAGGAGAAGGATCAGATGAAAAGACAAGAAATGTGGAAAAGGCATAAATATAATTACAAGTATATAAAACTCCTAGAACAGCCTCATGTTAATCAGGATCTGATGCAGGTATACTTAAGAATAAGTGAATTTAAACCAAAAGATGAAAGGTTAATATCAGCAGCCCAGGATAGTGGGCTGCATACACATTGGTTTACAAAGTCCATTGAACATGTTAAGAACAGAGAAAACACCTCAGCTACAACCAGTAATCACAAATGAAAGCAACCACAGGAATTCCATCAATGAATTTATTAAAATTAAGTGCTTTCATCCGCCAAATAACTGGACTTCTTCAGAATGAAATAGCACTCAACACAGTCAGCTAAAATACCCAAAAACCATCCCTAATTAATCAATTAACACAAGAAAAATTAATTAAAGCAACAACTAAGTTACTGTTACATACATTCATTACTGACCACAAAATAATATTAAAAAATTGTTGTTAAATATATGAAACAATTACCTTGAGTAATAAAATATAAAACATGTTTATGCAAACAGATTAAATTGCTAGCAAAGATCTCAATTTCAAAAAACTAGCAAAGGAAATGACATCACTGAGACCCGAGGTACATCTAGTATTACACCTGAGCTGCCACTTAAGTTCCAGATATTCTAGAAAAATGTCCCGGGGACCACCTCTTGGATGGAACTCAACACTATCAATAACTGTGAACTTGAAAAAGTGAGTTGGAAAATTCTGGAGATGTCTAAAAAGAGCATTTTGCTCATCTTTCTTACTGATGTCATAATTATGTTGGTAAATCCTATACCTAAATTGCCTGATGGTTATGCCAATATAAAAACATGTAAAACACTGGCAGATTGCAACATAGATAATCCCCTTACTATCACAGTTAAATTTTTTTTTACACTTAATGTGGCCATAACCATGAATAAAACATTTAATGCCCTCAAGAATGTATTTACATTGAGAAAAATGACCACATTTGCTCATCCTTCCAGTGATAGACTTGGATAAAGATCTTTCAATGATGTAATTTCCTTTGCTAGTTTTTTGAAATTGAGATCTATGCTAGCAATTTGATCTGTTTGCTTAAACATGTTTTATATTTTATTACTCAAGGTAATTTTTCATATGTTTAACAATTTTTTAATATTATTTTGTGGTCGGTCATGAATTTATGTAACAGTAACTTAGTTGTTGCTTTAATTAATTTTTCATATGTGTTAATTGATTAATTAGGGATTTTTTGGGGTATTTTAGCTGACTGTGTTGAGTGCTATTTCATTCTAAAGAAGCCCAGCTGTTTGGCAGATGAAAGCACTTAATTTTAATAAATTTGTTGATGGAATTCCTGTGGTTACTTTCATTTGTGATTCCATTGAACATGTGGGAGAAACCGACAACTGTAGGTTCTATAAAACAGAACTGGAAACAGTTGCACATCTTGCTGTTGGGTATGATACACTAATGGCAGAAGGCTTGTATACTGAAGCACTGGAAACATGAACCACAAAGCATTATAGAAAATTATGAAGTTTATATCACATGGAATCACCCATTACCAGTTCAAAAAATAGATGAGAGAAAAACAGATATAGAAGTCCATGAGTTCCTCCCTAACCTAATAGTTATAGTAGTCCAGAGTTCCTCCCTAACCCAATTCAAGTGCAACTTGGAGAACTAGATGGGAAACCAGAAATTCATGCCTGGTTTGGCAACTATGTCTCTAATGGACACAGGTAACCTGTAAATGATTCATCTCCCAAACCACTACTTATACTTATCAAGGGTACCAGAATTTGTCAGAGATTTGGATGCAAGGCTAGGCTTAAAAAGGCTTGTTAGCCTACTAAACACCTATGAACCTATGAAAAGAAGACAAATGTAGCATTGATCATTGAAAGTGTTACACCTAGTGATTACAGTGTCTTACATACAGAGAGAGATACAAAGTCATAAAATACCAAGACTTGCAGGCAAAAATGACAGCAATGTGGGAGAAGGATACCCAGTTCTAATAGTAGTAGGACCAAAGAAGCTCATAAAAAACAAAATGTACAGTCTTATTTAGATATGTTACTGATACATGTAACTCTGTATGAATTGCAGGAGGAGTCATGTCTGGGCAGATTGTGGGTGCTGCGAAGAGCACTTTTGGCTAAAATCAAAGATAGAAACAATGCTAATTTCACAAATTTTAATCATAATTTGACTTAGGAATGGGGTGAATTCCCATCATGATATTAGAAAACCAAAAGACTTGGAGAAAGTAAAGCATGACAACAGATTACTGTAGGCCACATGTCCTGCTTTACCTCCCTTGTACCTACATGTGGTGGTCTAGATCACTGTCCTAGCTGCAGGCCACATGACATCCTTTGTTTCCCTTGTACCTACCTGTGGTGGTGTAGATCACTGTCCTAGCTGGAGGCCACATTACATGCTTTGGATACTTTGTACCTACAAGTGGTGGTGAAGATCACTGTCCTTGCTGTAGGCCACAACATGCTTTGGCTCCCATTTCCCTACATGTGGTGGTGTAGAGCACTGTCCTAGCTGTAGACCACATGACATGCTTTTTCTCCCTTGTACCTACAAGTGGTGGTGTAGATCACTGTCCGAGCTGTAGGCCACATGACATGCTTTGGCTACCTTGTACCTACAGGTGGTGGTGTAGATCACTGTCCTAGCTCTAGACCACATGACATGCTTTGGCTACCTTGTACCTACATATGGTGGTGTAGATCACTGTCCTAGCTCTAGACCACATGACATGCTTTGGCTACCTTGTACCTACATATGGTGGTGTAGATCACTGTCCTAGCTGTAAACCACATGGCATGCTTTGGCTACCTTGTACTTACATCTGGTGATGTAGATCATTGTCCTAGTTGTAGGCCACATGACATGCTTTGGCTCCCTTGTACCTACATGTGGTGGTGTAGACCACTGTCTTAGCTGTAGGCCACATGACATGCTTTGGCTCCCTTGTACCTACATGTGGTGGTGTAGATCACTGTCCTAGCTGTAGGCCACATGACATGCTTTGGCTACCTTGTACCTACATTTGGTGGTGTAGATCACTGTCCTAGCTGTAGGCCACATGACATGCTTTGGCTACCTTGTCCCTACATGTGGTGGTGTAGATCACTGTCCTAGCTGTAGGCCACATGACATGCTTTGACTACCTTGTACCTACATGTGGTGGTATAGATCACTGTCCTAGCTGTAGGCCACATGACATGCTTTTGCTCCCTTGTACCTACATGTGGTGGTGTAGATCACTGTCCTAGCTGTAGGCCTCATGACATGCTTTGGCTACCTTGTACCTACATGTGGTGGTGTAGATCACAGTCCTAGTTGTAGGTCCCATGTTCTGCTTCTGCTCCCTAATATGATTATGTGGTAGTCTAGATTTCCATCCTAACCGGTGGTCTCTTGTCCTGCTTCTGCTCCCTTATCTCTACAAGTGGTCATGCATATTAATGTCCTAACTGCAGGCCCCATGTCCTCCTTCTGCTCCTTTATATCAACATGTGGTAGTGTAGATTACCATCCCAGCTTTAGCCCTAATATCCTGCTTCTGCACCCATATCCCTACATATATAAGCATTTTACTTTTCTATTTCTTTTTTTTTAACAAAAATAATAAAAAATAAATAAATAAATAAATAAAAAAGATTACCACCAGGGAGTAAATGCTCCTCCATCAATGCCTATAAATAAAATAAAATAAAAAATGAAAATGCACAGGAGCAAACCAAGGCTTGACGATAATGTCCACATATAAGAAGCAACCAAGTCCAACTGTAAAGTTCCACAGTTGGACTTGGTTGCTTCATATATGTGGACATTATCGTCAAGCCTTGGTTTGCTCCTGTGCAGTTTTTTAAGTACCCTTCTCCATTTAGATTAGTCAGGTTCATTTTAGTCACCTCGTTTACCTGGCCTTCACTGTGCTCCCATGATTAAGTCATGTGGTGACTTATTTTGTTAACTTAGGCATGTGTTCTTTTTATTATCACAAACCTAGAGAATCTATCTCAGTGTATTTGAGGTTCAGGACTGAACTTTGTCTTTGATCCTGTTATTGTAACCTTTCTCTATAGGGCTGTTAGATGGCTCTTGTTTATAACAGGTTTGCGTATACAGGTAGGATAGCCTATCATGAGTTACTCTCTGTTTTGACTCGTTATTACGCATGAGTTTGTCAATAATGATTTATAATTGATCTTATGAAGTCCCATTGTTGGATGAAAGTGCTTACAATAACTAAAAGCTAAGTTATTCCAGTGAGTAACTCTGCTCAAGTTTGATTCAGTACTTTTATAGAAGAGGGATTGACATCTGAAGTTTTATTACTGTTGGTTTTAATTAGAATTGAAATAGTTTTCATTTTTCTCAAATAACATCTAAGTGAATGTAATCTGCTAGTAACAACTAGAATATATGCAATCTCCTGCAACATTGTTGGACCTTGTAATGACCAGAATAAGGTGTTCACTGCAATATAACTCTCTGCACAATTAATATTAACAAAGGATGTTTTTTACGAAGGCAAAATTATTGGATTTGTAGACAAAAGTATGGGTTATGACTAATAAAATGCAGATTAGGAGTTGTGGTAGTTCTAACCATTGTAGTTGTTTTAAAGTGAGACAGTAGTGAGTCCTATATGAGAGATTTGTAGCTAATTTTGCTTCTTTGGTGTAATATGTCTCTATCTTTGTTTGCTGTATGGTTTGCAAGTTACTAAATATGGCTGATGCATATAGTAATATGGGAGGCATATATTAACAGGCAATGTCTTTTCTTGTTGTATCAGTTAGGTATGGGTTTGACTGGCAGACAAGTCCCATTTTTGGTGTGTGCACATGTGTGTGCGTGGGGTGTGTTACTGACTTGCTGTACCTGCTGATCAAATTTCAGATCTTCGCCTAGAGTTACACCTAGTAAGCAGTTTTGTGTGGGTTACGTTTCCTATGGTGAAGGAAAGAAAGATAAACCCACTGTCTCTGTTTATTTGTGATGTGCATTTACCATGCCTATTTGTGTACATTCAAATGCATGTGCCGTATGTATATGTGTACACCCAACTGCATGTACCATGTGTATTTGTGCACAACCAACTACCCATACTCCCCACACCCCCATTCCCTCCTTTCATACCTTTCACCCATACCCTCTTTTCTTCTTTTCCACAACCCATAAAAGGATACCCTTCCTCAAAAAAATATGTGCCCTACCTTTCCTCTCTAACCTTGCTTTACTCTATGTCTTCCTGTTGTATGTTCCTCTCTTTACTGTCCCTTTTTTCATCATTTCCTCTGCCCCTATTTCGACCCCATACCAGTAAGTGATCCAGATTTATGGTACCTGTTCTTTGAAGCATGTGGTACTGCCAATTGCTGTTTGTGCTAGTTGTAATTCTTAGATGCATGTTTATGGGATTCACACAATATGACATGAGACTGTACCCACACCTTGCTTCATGTGCTCTGTGCTGTGATTATCTGCACCAACTACAATGTTTTCCCTTCCACATGATTTACCTCCTTAAAGTATATCTATCTGTCTAATCACGTCTCTGGTTAGTTATTTGTGCCTGCTGTGCACTGCTTTTCCAGTCATTTTCTTAAATTCTACTTAACCAAATTGTATACCAGGTAAGACAGGCAACTTAGTGATTTGGGTTCTAAAAATGATTCTGCAAAAAATAAGAATATAAAAAAATATTTTTTTATTAATGAATGCTTTTTATTGAGTCACTCTAAAAAGTAAAAAATAAGGAAGAAGAGTGAAAACTCATCGAAAGAAACACAGGCAAGCTGATTTCAGAAAAGCATTCCAGGTTGGTTTTGCTGATTCGGAGGAAGCAGAAGTAGTAGCAGGAATCAGCAAAATCAGCTTTGGATGCTTTTCTTAAATCAGCTTGTCTGTGTTTCTTTTGCAAAGTTTTCACTCTTCTTCCATATTTTTACTTTTTTTTTTATTTTTATTTTTTACTTTTTAGTTATTTTAAGTAAAATATACTGTTGTATTTCTCTTAAAAAGTAAAAAGTGAAAGAATGTTTTGTGAGAGCTTGCATCTTCACCAGTGTGAGCTGTCCAGGGTGCTGAAGTGCTATGTATTGCATAAGGTTCCCTATTACAACCAGGAAACTCCACTTACGTGAATATGGAATTGTCGACACATATTCAGTGAACTGTGAAAACAGCGAACACCCTGAAGCACAAAATTCGAAATGTCGAATTGTCATAGTTGGCTGTTCTCCGTTATAGCTCCTTAAGATAAATGTGCAATAGTTACTGACCTTAGGGTACGGGTTAAGGTAAGTGCATACATAGTAGTATATGCAAGCTTTACTTTAGGGTTAGCAGTAGGGTTTTGTTTAGTGGATGTATGTGGATTATTTATTTTGTTTGGGTAGGTAGTACATAGCGGGCGGTGGGGTTGGCCAACTATGACGATTCGACATTTTGAATTTCGCGGTTTAGGACGTTCTGTGTTTTCTCAGTTCGCTCAATATGTGTCAACATTTCTGTATTCACGTAAGTGAAGTTTCATGGTTGTAATATTTGCATAATGATTGGTTTCCAGTACACGTAGGTGAGTGGTTAAAGAATATAACAGAACCACAGAGAGAGACAGCCAATTTCAATAAAAATCATTTTAATAAATAATAAAATTAATGCTAGACAACTTGGAACTACAGCTATATAATCTGTTTGTCACCCTGGGCTCTTCTCTAAACTTGCCCTGCCAACTTAGAACTAAGGGGCAAAAAAGCCAATTTAGAGTTGAGGAGCAAAATAAAAAAAAAGTTCTTTCTAATGCTGAGGACAGAAAAAGCTCTTTTACCTGCTACAAGAAGAAGTTTGCTGAAGTTACTACCACATACACTGGGCATATCACAAATACTTTATCACTACTAATTTATGATTAATGCTGGTACCATGCTCATAGCCCATCAGCACCTGCGGTTCATGTCTCCTAACAGCTTGCACCTGGGGCAGCCTCCCTATTGCCCCCTCTAGTTTTGGCTCCGAGCACAGGGCCTTCATTTATTCTAGTGCACTTTTAGATGTTTAATACTAAATATATTCAGAAAATAATATTTTGAATTGTTTCAATAAACTTACGTATAAATTAGTAAGGGATACTTCTTTCTTTTGTCAAAATTAGGAGGCAAGATCATCTGATACCATAAAGCTGCAAAACAAACAAAAAATATATAGTTATGAAAATATAGTCCTTCAAAAATATTAAGCAGCATTGTTCTTGTTTCTTTTGCATCAGTTCCATAAAATGATAAAGTGCTGCTTGGATAGTTATAATATCTGCACACATACATATTTATGTTTTGTGTGTGTGTGTGTGTGTGTGTGTGTGTGTGTGTGTGTGTGTGTGTGTGTGTGTGTGTGTGTGTGTGTGCAGTAATCTGCATAATGTGGAATTATTTAAGCTGTGTGTGTGTGTTTATATGCAGTAATCTGCATAATATGGAATGATTTAAGCTATATTAAAGAGCATGGAATTACAGTAACATTTATGGCCCTCAACAACAGAGAGAAATCTGTAAGCACTTTTTTGTTCTGCCAGAAATTACAACATCCAGTAACTCCACTTTTTCAAGTAACTTCAGGAGTTCTTCTTTCACAAAATTGACACCCACTGCAAGTTTTTTTGAACCAGCAAATGTTATTGACATCTGACTGGATGCTTCTACCAAATATGTTCTACATTGGTGAAAACACGCCAAAAACATCAATAAACAGAGTGTTTAAGACTTTTAAAATAGGAAGAATTTATTGGAAAAACATGTAAATAAATGAATAAATGTAACAGTGATAAAAAGGAACCACTAAATGTGGGTACTGTACTCAGTGTACATATATATGTACTGATAACGTAACTGGTGGAAAATACATCATAAATTTTCAGAATGGTAACTGCCACACTAAGGGGTTGGTTTGCTCAGCAGTTTGATTGTCATGTAAAAATGTTTATGTGGGTAAAACGGAGAGGTCCCTTAGAAGGAGGATATACAAGCAGTATTATAATACTAGCAGGATGAATGAGGAAATGCTTTGTACAGGCATTCACCTAGATGTAAGGACTTGGAACACATTATGCAGTACAGAGAGTTACTCTGGCGAATTAGGCTAAATGCTTTTAAGTTGTCATGACTGAATGAATAGACTTCTATTTGCAACTGACATCAGCTAGACTTCAGCATGATTATAGTAGAAACACAGAATTTCTGTTTAGGTACATAATGTAGCTTGATACTTGGTTTCGAGATGGAAAGTGTCAAAAGTTTTTAATGCTTTTAATATTCTTTATATATCTAACGTATTTAAGATTTTTATTAGTGTATTTTACACTGATAGCTGTTATGTAGCTAAACTAATTAATATATTAGTACTTAATTCAGTGTTTATTTAATCTGAAGTTATGTTTCATATGTTTTGCATTTTTTACATATTTTATAATTTTTGAATACATAATATATTAGCATAGAATATGTGTTAGTAATTGATTCAATTATGTTTTACACAACTTTGTCACTTTAAAAATTGATTTGATAATTATTAGAAACATAAATACTATTTTGGCAGGCCTGTTGTTAGTTATGAGGAAGTCCTTAAACTAGAAGGAAGAAGGTGCTTAACTGCATTGTTTTTCTTCTTTTCTAATATTAAATATTCATCAGACATTGACTTTGAGTTTAGATATTTAATTTTCCGGTGTTCTCTTGGTGGGCAAATGTGCGGTACCTTTCTTGTTACTAGTGTGTTCTTGGTTCTGCGCTTGTACAATTTGTGTTTGTTTACAAGTACAAATAGTGTTCAGACTCACGAAGGGGTTCCAGTGTGAGTGGGTGTGTATCAGAGTTCAGCTCTGAGCCTTCTGCTGCTCATACTGGTGATGGACTACAATTAGCAAACAGGATGGCAAGGACTGATCAACAAAGATGATGCATACAGGTGATATGGCATTGCATGCAAGGTCTGAACAAGAATTTCATAGATAACAGATGAATGGAATGCAAAGCTCCAGGCACATAGAATGAAACTGAGAACAGACAAGACAGTTGTAATAACAGCAAATGGGGGAAACCAGAAGAAGTTGAGGCCTGAGATAGAAGAGAAGATAGTGGAACAGTTTTAACAGCTTCAGGTATCTGGGAAGGGTGACTGAGGATAAAATAAGTCTGGATGAGAAGGTCAAAGTTAGAATCATATAGGCTGCAGCCAACTGGCACAGAGGTTAGTGTGTGACAGAAGAATACCAAAGAAACTGAAAAGTAAGGTGTACAAAACAGTGGTGCGACCAGTACTATTGTACAGTACAGACATCTGGGCAGTAAAGGCAGAGCAGATGAGGAAGCTAGAGGTGATGGACATGAAGTGCCCATGATGTGTGGTAGGATGCATGCTGTGGGACAGATGAAGAAATAAGGACATCACACAGAACCCCAAGGAGCTCCAGTTGCAGAAAAGGTCAAAGAGAACAGGTTATGACAGTTCAGGCACCTGTGCAGGAAAACAAATTATAATCTGGTGAAGAGCATCTGGGACAAATAGGAAGAAGGAAAGAGTACCGAAGGACATCCAGCAAAGAGATGGATGATTTGTGTGAGAGAAAACCTGCAACAGTCAAGGATGACTGTAAAATAAGCTAGGAGAGTGGCATTGAATTGAAAGTGATGGCAACAGTTGGCATGACAGCCTGACCCTATGTAAAAAAATGAGGGGAAAGGGGTTGATGATGATGTATATTAGAATAAATACAATTCTGTGCAGCACAGCACATGCTTTACTTACCATACTCTGTCTTATAAGCAAACAATTATAGTAATAAGCAGGGAAGATACAATACTATAGCTTCTGTAGTCTTAAGAAATATCACTGCACTTTATAAATGTCGTTTTTAGTGTGCTACTGTCAGAAGCAAAGACTTTCAAAACATATAATGTCTCTAAGATAGATACATGGGTAACCAACTCACAGTTTTTCCTAAACTGCAAAAAATCTAAACTGATATTATTCAACCATAAGTAACTATGTCACCAAAAAAATTACTTTCACAAGCATCTTCTCCAACAAAGATGGAAATGGTAACTCATACAAGCTACTAGGGGTAATCAGTAATGAAAATCTGAAATTCAACCACCACACAAAACAGGCAGCAAAAAATAAATAAATAAATAATCAAAACTTGGGTGCCCTCTAAAGAACCAACTCTTGCCTAATAGACAATTCTATGATAAGCTTTGTCTCATCTCTTCTCATCACTACATTCCTATATTACAGCTCCAATACTCAAATGTGCAATCCTTTCAACTCTCTCTACTTGGCTACTGTTATAATAAAATAGATAAATTTGCTACCAGGAAATATCACAAGATACATCATTGCCTTGTGCTGAAAAAAATTTCAGTGGCTGGAACTAAGGTATTACTTAACCCCCCTCTCAGCTTGTCACGATTCATCAGCTCTTATCTGACCTAGACAAATGCCCCAGTCTAAAAAAATGTTCTCCAGGTCTACAGTCCCAATAGATCTCTGAGTTCTACTGACTAAATGTTGCTGACAGTATCACGGGTGACTCCCTATATTCTTTTTCTATCTCTAAAGCATGGAATTCCATCTCTCTCTCAGGAAATTAAAAAATAACAAGATATTCAAACAGCAACTAAAGGTTACCCAAACAATATCTAGCTATGTTTACATAGGTCATCAGGTTAACCTAAAACTGCCTCCCTCCAACACCCTCGCCCACTGCTGCTAACCTTACCTGCCTCGCTTCGACACCCACCCCCCCTGGTTACTAACCATAACTGCCTCCCTCCAACACCCTCGTCCACTGCTGCTAACCTTACCTGCCTCGCTTCGACACCCACCCCCCTTGTTACTAACCATAACTGCTTCCCTCCGACACACTCATCCACTCTTGCTAACCTTACCTGCTCTACTTTCAAAACTCTTCTCTCATCTCATCCTCATATTCACCCCCATATAATCGCCACCAAGTATTGCTGCTTGTAAGCCCAAAATCTCTTTGACTTTAAATAAATGAATTAGTTGTGAATATCTGGTATTTACTAATATTTCCACTATCTCACTCTCAAATGTAACATTGTACTTTATTTTATCTCTACTGCAAACTATTCTAGATTTTGTGACAAAACCATACTTAATGAAAATACTTTTTAGTCTTATGATGCCTTCAGTATTTCATAATTTTTCTTAACTTTTGTATATTTTGATGAATTGTAGTCATCACTGTTCTGTTGTTTTATGTGGAGCTTTTCTCCCTGGAACTCTGCTGAAAAGGGGCAGCTTTTCTACCCAGTAAACAAACGCAAGTAATAAATAAACAAATAATGTCTACTTGGCCCGTTCCACTTCCTCAGTTTCATGGCTGTAGGATATGTAAATATCATGCTCAGTTAGTACTGTTAAATCATCTGTCTATCTATGTATCTATCTATCTATCTATCTATCTATCTATCTATCTATCTATATTTTGAATGTTCAAAGTGTTTTTCTCCACATTTTGTGTTTGACATTTTGTATTTCATTCACTGTGAATATAAGTGTATATATATATATATATATATTTATATATATATATATATATGTATATATATGTATATATATATATATATATATATATGTATATATATGTATATATATATATATATATATATATATATATATATATATATATATATATATATATATATATATATATATATATCGGGACCAAACCACGCCAACCGTGGGTAAATCCCGCATTACCCACACCCAGGCGTGGGTTATTGCTATAATATGTCAGGAACATGTGAAATAAATCATTTCTTTCTTAAACAAACAGAAGCATTGCTTTACAAGGTTAGGGTGAAGATGTTTCTCCATTTTTGGGGAAGAAATAGACATAGATAGGATTGAGTGTTTAAAAAAACAGAGGTCTATGATTTAACAGTCATAATAGAAATTGTAAATATTATATTCCTGAATTATATAATGGCAATGATGGAAAATATAAAGAATCTCAGAATATCAAAAACGTGTTAAAGATATTATAAAAGAAACTGAAAAAAAATGAAATGAGTTTGATGACATTTTGGGATTTATAAGAAGGGCAGGTGCGTGCCTTTAGACTGGATGAGTTAGGACATGAATTGTATAAATAGACTGAAATTGACAAGAACATTTTTATTAATATTGTGAATAAATGGTTAGAAATGGTATTATTGATATGTGGATCAATAAAGGTATCATGAAATTTATTTATAAAAGAAATGTGAAAAAATTATTTAAAAAATGGAGGCCAATAACACATAACAGAGATTATAATAATCTCTGTGTTAGCAGATCTACCCAGGCCATGCTAGGACTGTCAGATTTGGAGATACTGTTAAGCTTCCCAAAATTGCTGCAGAACTACAGAGGTCCATTTAACTTTGGAAGTTGGACTACTGAGATGTTCAACTTACCACTTTACTTATAGTTTTATCATTGTATGTGTTAGTCGGCCTGTTTGGGGAATTTTTGCATTCTATAATGTTTAAGTGCACTTTCCTCTATGCAATTACATAGTTTCTATACAGCATTAAATTAATATAGCTGTACTGGGCAGTTGCACAATGATCAATCTATTCTGAAATAAATGCTCCCTTATCTTCTGTTTTGGAGGTTTGGAAATGGTGTCATCTATAGTCACTTCAGGTATAGAAATCAGCCTTTATCCTTAATAGAATCAGTGATATTATTTTAAAGTGACCATAATGGTCTGTACCTCCAAAAGGGTTTTCAACCTTTTATATCTTGCATTTGTTTGGGGGCATCTGTTCCCTATTTGTTTTACTGCATAATTCACCTCACTTACTTGCTCCACTATTTCAAAGGGTCCTTGCCAGTTGGCTAGAGAGAACCAGGACTAAAACTTGCTCCCCAACTTGGAATTTTCTGAGTCTGCTATTTCTGTTATATGTTCCATATAGGCTGACTTGTTCATTCTCCATATGTTCATAAACAATAGACATTACTACCTATAGTCTGTCTTCCATACTAGTGTAATCCTCTGATATATTTAAGAATGTTTCCTTCGCATTGTCTAATCACCCCCAAGAATATTTGTCATATAACAGCTTGAACAAGCTTAACCCTGTTGAGGCTTGTGTTATCTACCAAATGGCAAACATGAGATATAGTAGGAAATGACACCATTTTTTTCTATCTTCTGCAGTGAAATTTTGGAGAATTGATTGTGGGGGTTCTGTTAAAATGCTTTACTATGTCATCCATTAGAGGTGAGACAGTGTGTGAGCTTAGATATAAAGTGCATGTCTTTGTATTTGCATATATATATATATATATATATATATATATATATATATATATATATATATACATACATATATATATATATGTGTCTACTTTATAACATTGAAATTTCATAACGTTGAATTTCATAACATTGAGACCATAACATCAAAAATTCAAAACACTGAAAACCCAAAACATTGAAAACTCAGAACACTGAAAGTGTGCTTCATAACATTGAAAACGACATTGCACAAGTAAATAATATCATCGCTACCTAACTAACAAGCACACTTTCTACTATGTTTCTACAGGGGGCAGTTATCACCAGGCTCATTGAATGAGGCACTATTAACCACCAGTTCAGCACACTGTTGTGTGCTGCTTTTTAGGTGTCTGACATAGCTGAAAAAGGCCTTATGGTTATCTTTCACCCGAGAGACTATCTTAACCTCAAAGATGGCTTTGTTTTACCTAATTAGCCCTATTAGATGTCTATTTAGTTTGGTAAAAGAAATGTTATCTTTATGGGAATAATCTTTCCTGATTTTTACCATACTTTTTTCCTTTAGTTAAATATCCTTTTTAATTTGGGATACCACTGGGGCAGTTTGTTCCTGGGGCTATTTCTGGGCTTACTTCTGGTAGGTACAATGCCCTCCTTGTAGGCTTGACATGACTATACAGAATTTCTGACATAATTCAGCTTAGGCTGCTGTGATCTTTGGTTTGGAGGGGCACTGAATTTTGACAAACCACCACTTAATAAAAGGTAGTTTGCATTGGATGAGACATGGGGGAGGGGGGTGCAGCATTCTTCCACACGTATGAGCATGAGGTCCAGTATATTGGAGACTCCAGTGGATATATTCACTATTTGGTCAAGTGTGTTTATATTTACAAAGTGCAGGAATCTCTGTGCCTGTAGATTTGTGGCAGTGTAGGATTTACAGTCTATAGATGGGGAATTAAAGTCTCCCATGAATAAGGTGTCAGGTTGGATGGTAAGTCTTTCCAGTAGCTCCAAGTATGCATCGTGAGCTTCTTGGGACATGGAGAGTGACCTATATCTGGCTGGGATATGGTACAGGATTTGATCTATGGTGATCTACACATGGAGGAACTCAAGCACATCATACTGTTTGACCAACCTAGAGGTATGCTTGCTATTAATGTATATAGAAACAACTAAACCTTTAGACCTTGTCTGAGCAGCCACTGGTCAAAAAGTGTGGAAGACACTTCTGCAGTACTTTCTGCTGCTTTAAACAAAGTCGCAGAAACTGCATAGATGTCTATATTCTCGAGTGTAAGGAAGGCTTGGAGGGAGTGAGTTTTTATTTAGGCTCCTGGCAGGTTAAATTAATAAAATAGGGGTCCTTTATTTAACACAACATAACATTCTTTACAGATTTACAAACTTTACATATTTAAAAACTCATGTATACATATTTCTAGTTCTTATTTTTTTTATTTTTCTTATAACCATCTTATCATTATTCATCCATAACTGACCCCCCCCACTCTTTCTTCCACAACCATAATCTGATTTTTTGCAATATATATGCCAAAATCCATTTCCCATTAAACAAAATTTAATTCAGTCTTTCATTCCAAATAACCCATACTATATAAAATAAAACAAATCCTTATCTTCCCTTCTCACAAATTCTTACTTATTATTATAGCTATACATAATCATATTTATATCCATATTGTGTATGTCATTAATATTCTCTCAAATTTTCTTCACTCATCTTTTTCCAGAGATTTTCCACTCCTTTACATTTTAAAAAACGGGTTCTGGTGTCTTTTCCTCCACACAAAACAAACACACTCTTTCAGCTTTCCTCTGTGCTGGTAACTTCTTTAGTAACAGTTTAAATGGGAAATCCTGACACTATTATCTTAGTACACCACATTTTCCTTATTTTAATGGTTTTAACCACTTCCTCTGGTACATTTTCCCAGGGATTTACATTGTAATATTGTTTCATCACATTATTATACCACATCCTTCTATCCTTCTCTGTATCATCAATTTTTATTTTCCATGTTTGTATTTTTCTTGATATATTTTAATTTCTTCTTTCGATATTTCAGAATTTCAGAATTGTTTGTAATTATATGTAAACATCCTCACAAGTTTAAAGAAGTAGAATAAACAACTGGATTTAGTACCCAAATTTACCTTCATCTTCATTCATATATAACATACCTCTTTTCACTCAGTTTAATCTTGAACCCCTTAAGAAAGAAAACACTAGCTGCACAATTTCTTTTTTATGATTAACCCGAATCATATAAAATTTGACACATATGGTATTTTCTTTTCAATACCAAATTCACCAGATAAACCTATTCCTTGAACACTAACATGTATTTGAACAAAACCCATATAACTGAGACCAAGTTACCGAAATCCCAAAAGAATGAAACCTTACCAGAATGAAACACAAAATTATGAAAACAGTTACTGACCTGCAGAGTCCATTGCAGCAGTAGCTAACTAGATGTACATATGCCCTTTTCCACAAGGTACTGCAATGATGGAGTTGGTATATTTAAGTTACGGGGGTGGGAGGGGCAGAACCTCCCAAATGGGGTGTACAGGGGGGCTTGCCCACTGCAAAAACAGTGTGTGTACTTTTTGTAATGTTTCTTTAAGATAGTGTAGACTTATGGGAAGAGTTAGTAGGATGGTTGCTTAGCAGTGTTTGACCATTTTTTTATTTTGTTTTTTTTTTTTTTTTTACGGACAGCGAGAGTTATCTGGCAAGTTGTTTTTGTGATTTTGTGTTTCATTCTTGTAAAGTTTTGTTCTTTTTGGATTTTGGTAACTTGGTCTCAGTTATATGGGTTTCATTCAAATGAGCTTTCGCTCATTTGAAGTAGATCCATGTACATACATCACTTTTATTGCCCTATACCTTAGGTGGAGCATACATAAGATTTATGATGTCTATAAATTCTAAAGGCTTTAGTATACTGGCTGGATGTTGGGCTATTCTTAGCAGGAGATCCTTTACATAAGGGATGCTGCAACAGTGAAGACAGAAACATTGAATTTTATGGTAAGACTTTAAACAACTATACCTTCTGTGTATTGCCATATATATCTGCATTTATATTTTATTTTGTTTGTCTCTTGCTGTTCCCCATATTTGTACAGGAGCAGTACCACAGATGAGAAGACATAGCCCCCTTCTCCTAACAGAGCACATGGCAGATTTTTCTTAGGGTCACAATACTGCTAGAATCAGTCTCTTATGTCTGCCAAATCATGCACATTAGTATTAATAAATACAATTAATACTTTATTACATCATTTACAGTTAGGTGAAGAAATATCATCACTTGTCCTTTTTTTCTAATATACCATATGCAACACACGGGTCTATATCATATGTTCGAACTTTTAGGGGCTTGCTCCCCTGCCTACACTAGTCAGGTAAGTTCCTTTTGTTTGTTTTTTTTTTATTATATTTTTTGATGTTTGAAACTTCGAACATTTAAATTTGATTATTTAACATTCGAAGTTTTCAAACTTTGAACATATAATATAGACCTGCAACACACACACACACACACACACACACACACACACAAACACACACACACTCATGTCCACCAGCACACATTAAATATTCACTAACATTGTTTCCAATTTTTTGTCAGTTTTCCCCAGAAGGACCAAAGACATTAGTGAACTTGGTGGTAAAATTCTGACTTAAGAAAATTGCACTATTTTAAATATAATATGGTTTGGTGGGAATCTTGCTCAGATGTCCACTCTTATATTACTGCTTGGCATAAAAGCTTAAAGAACTCGGAGTGTTGTCCTGCATATTTTGTTTTGCTATCCAGTTCATGCCTTGTCGCTGTTTTCATTTTTAACACTAGCATTTCATAAACTGTTGAACATTATCTTAGCTTCTGCTATTGAATTCCTTCCAGTGATGTAATGACTATTAAGTATTTGAGTTTCATCTTTTTATCGTTTCTGAATACTGGTACTGAGCTCAGTGGCTCCTGCCCACTCACCTTCTCTTCAGCTTTACCACAAGTACAGTAGATCCATGCAGAATGCTTGAAATGGAATGCATTTTCACAAACTGCTTTTGCATGCTATGCAATGACTTTATCATATTTATCACTGCTGCAGTAACCTTAGCTATATGGGTTACATCCAGCCAAGGCTATAACAGCCAGCCAGATTCCAAAGCTTCAGGATACTTTCCACACACTCAAACATTCAAGTAGCTTGAGCTGAGCTGACTAATGACATATCTGGGCATGAAGCCATACAGAACTTTACTGTCACCAAAGAGTAAATTCTTCTGAGGTTTTTGAGGATCAACGGTCAGTTTGGGCTTTCCTCTGGGCATTTAAGTTCCCTTTGGGGAAAATCTTCCATTTTTATTTAGTTATTTATTTATTTTTTTGTTTTTTGTTTTTATGTTTTATTACTTTCTTCTTCAGGAAATTTGTTTTAAGGCTAGGAGTGTTTGGTTTTAAAGTACTGCTTAGTACTTTTAAACAGAGCACTAATTTTTTCCTGTTAGTTTAAAATTAGTGTAGAGTAACTAGAAACATTTTTTGTGGAGAAATTGTTTATATTTCTTTTGTGGGGCTGGCATAGTGTTTTAAAGTGCTTTTTACAGTGTATTTCTATAAAATAAAGTAATTTTTGAGGACTGGCAGTGTTTACCAGCATTTGCTGCTTGTCGTCCATGGGAAAGATGCTCCTTTTTCAGCTTGACCATGAAACTGGTCCCACGTTCAGTCCTTCCTCAAACCACAAAGTACACAACCTTTGCTACCACAGCAGGCTAGCAATTTGTCTTAGCTGCAGGTGGGTGGCTCTTCCGTGGCCATTTGTTGTACCTCAATCTACTAATCCTTTATCCTGGATCCCTCTGATGTAGCACCTACAGCCACTATGGACTTTTGGCTAGCCACATCTGCTATGGTTGGGTCTCATGGTATCTATGATCTGTATCATACCCCTGGCAGGACTTCACATGAGAAAGATGTAGTGGTATATGAAATCACTTTGCTCCCAGCATCGGCACCCTTTATCTTTTCAAATCCCAGTGCTGGGGTTGGCCAGAAGAAAAATCTTTTGATAGAGATAACAGATATCCTTAAATCCAGGTTCCCTTTCTCCCTCCCTGCTCCAGTCTGTCACCACAGATACCTTGGACTTTGTTTGGGAGCACTTTTAGGAGGGATAAAAGTGCAGGGGGTGTGGGACACCAATGACAGATGCAAGTACATAAATATCAAGGAGATACTTGACCTGATCAAGGCAATCAATTCTATGAACCATCTTTGGCCCTGAGAACTCTTCAAGTGATTACAGACAATAACCATCATGTGGTACATTAGCAAGCAATGAGGAAGCAGGTCAGAAACCCTTTGCAAACTAGACATGCTCACTTGGGATATAGTTTCACAGCACAATCTCACTCTACAGGAAGTCTACATTTTGTCAGTGCAAAACTGTGGGGCAGACAAGCTGAGCAGGACCAGGACAGACTCACAAATGGAAACTAGTTCAGGGAGTCTTTCAAGATTTGATCCATCTGAGAGCTCTTTGTTTACTTTTGAACAATCAACTGGCAAGACTGCATTCCAAGAGTCCATTCAAGAAGGTCGGGAAGACAGATACCTTTCCTTTGACAGGAATGTTCCTGTATGCTTTTCTACTCTTTGCACTAATATCCAAGATACTTCTAAAGATTCAGAACGCATACCCCAAGATCATTTTGATAACTCCCTTCTAGCCCAGGCAACCACAGTTCTTCCTTCTTTTGGAAATGGCCAGGGGCAATTAGCAAAAGCTACCACAAAGACTGGATCTACTCACACAAGAATAGAGGTGTTTAATACACCCCAGTATCAATCGTCTTCAATTGACTGCCTGGATGATAGGGCTTTAATTCCTTTTAGGCACCTGTTTACTGATGAAATGCAGCAGATAATAATGGAGGCAAGAGAGCCTGCTACTAGAACATTATATTAATATATGGAAAAGTTTTTTTAGCTGATGTCAACAACATAATCAGCACCAGTTTGCTCACTGCTGTCTGGTTTTAAAATATTTGAGTGAGTTACTATCCTATGGCCTTTCTTAATCCTCTATAATGGTTTGTGAAGGCAAAAAGAAGGGACAAGCTGTGTCAAAACAGACCTATTTCCAAATGGTTGTCTAAGGCTATTACCTTTTTGCTATAGTCACCATAACAAAACTATTCTAGGCAGAGTCAAGGCCCACTCTACTTGGGCCTTGGACTCATCTGTGTTTGTTTGGAATGGGCTGGATTCTAGAAGTATTCTATAGCACTATGAGTTCCCTTCATTCTCTGGGTCTGGATCAAGCTTTGCTAGGACCATTTTCCAGGGGCTAATGTAATCTAGCCATATAGCTAAGGCTACTGCAGCAGTGATCAATATTATGAACATAGTACAGTTGTATAACTTCAACTTGCCATAACACTAGATGTTCAAATGGTCACTGCTGCAGTAGCTGCTCCCTCCCACCACCACCCCTTTGTTTTTTAGTGTGTTTTTTATGCTATAGCATAAACATTTATTTTTGTTGTTCCTAGCATTGTCCTTTCAGGGCTCTGCTTCCCTCTCCCTGCTGGAAGGAAAGCTCTGAAGGGCTTCACACTTAAACTTGTCGTTTGTTCAGCTCAGTTTGGGTGCGTGGAATGTGTCCTGAAGATCAGGAAGCTGTTCAGCTGTTATATCCTTGGCAGTATATAATCTATATTGCTATGGCTTCAGAAGCAGTTATCACTGGAACATGTACTGTTATGGTAAGTTCAACTTACACAACTGTACGTTGTTTTCAGTCCTGCCAGTAATCAATTGCAGGTAATATAATGAAGATACAAAGGAGAGCCAATCAGATATACATCTGATCTCTTTAGTGGCACTACTGAGAATTTCCTGAAAATTGAGGTCATGTGACATACCGCATACAATTCCATTACTGGTACTTAAAGAGGTATTAACTATTTATATAAATTGTTCCCTGTCTGATATTGAGATCTGTGTAGTAGTAGAAAGTAGCCACAGTAGAATTTGTCTTTGCAGATTCAGGACAAATCATATATCAGATCCTAACTATCCAGTTTCTTTATTATGCCCTGTGAGAGTTACCCTGGGTAGTGCATAAATTGCTTATGAATCCCTTTTCTGTTACTTGTATTGTTTCCATTTAAAAAAAAAAAATAAGATCTATTACCAACAATGCAGTAATTGTTCTGGCTGTTTTTTTTCTTGTGTGCACAAACACCTTAGTGTTCACAGTTCTTCATATGTTAATCTGAAATTAACTGTATGTGACATTCATCTTTTATTTTGTCAGTTTTCTGGTTACAGTCAACTAGAAAGAAAATAATCTGGTAAATACATGATAATAGCTGAAGCTGTTGATTTAGGTTAAAACATTCTATGAGTTTTGTGTAACGATGTAAAACAAATAAACATACTCAGCCCATTCACTTCTATGGTGTTCCTTTCCACTGTAGGCATATGGTACCTCTTCAGCAATTCCGTCAGATTCTTGTTGTCTTCTAAAATTTCAAGCTCTAAATAAATGGAAACCGTTGTTATATACTTCTTTTTAATACTGACAATTTTCTGTGTTGCATTTTGAATTTTCACTTGCAGCTCTGCATTGTCATAATAAAAGTAATCACACTAGAATTACCATGTTGCTAAACATTTCAAACCACTGTACCACTATCAAAATTTATGTCTCCGTGACAGTTGTTGCCAACTTCTTTCTGTATAAACATTCTTTCTATAATGATTGTATTTACTGGTTATGGATAAATGGAGGCTTGCACATCATTTCATGTGTAAAAATAGTTTGTCTTAGCAGTACTTTTTTCAGATTTTTGTTTTTACAGTTAATTTTTTGTTTGTCATACAAAATGGTGCTACTACTTCAGTTCTGGTGCACTGCAAATTCCATTCTGATGTGACATAAAAACAAAGAATGAAGGTCACTCACTTGGACTGTACAGTTTGCTACTTCAGTGACTTTATGGTTACGTATCACAGTCACTGCTGTACAGTCAAGCTACAGCATTACTTCACTTATGTTTTTAGAGTATCTTCTTTTTTCGGCTGCTCCCGTTAGGGGTCGCCATAGCGGATCAACCGTTTCCATTTCTTCCTGTCCTCTGCATCTTGCTCTGTCACACCAACCACCTGCATGTCCTCTCTCACCACATCCATAAACCTTATCTTAGGCCTTCCTCTTTTCCAGTTACCTGGCAGCTTCACCCTTAGCATCTTATTTCCCAATATACTCTGCATCCCTCCTCAGCACATGTCCAAACCAACATAATCGTGCCTCTCTGGCTTTGTCTCCAAACTTTCCAGCCTGGGCTGACCCTCTAATATACTTATTCCTAATCCTGTCCATCCTCATCACACCTAGTGCAAATCTTAACATCCTCAACTCTGCCACGTCAAGCTCTGACTCCTGCCTTTTTGTCAGTGCCACTTTCTCCAACCCATATAACATAGCTGGTCTCACTACCCTCTTGTAGACCTTCCCTTTCACTCTTACTGGTACTCGTCTGTCACAAAGCACTCCTGACACTCTTCCCCACCCACTCCATCCTGCCTGTACTCTCTTCTTCACCTCTCTTCCACACTCACCATTACTCTGTGCTGTTGATCCCAAGTATTTAAACTCATCCACCTTCACCACCACTACTGCCTGCATCCTCACCATTCTTCTATCCTCCCTCTCATTCACACACATATAGTCTTAGTCCTGCTGACCTTCATTCCTCTTCTCTCTAGAGAATATCTACACCTCTCCAGGGTTCCCTACCCTCATTACAGATGACAATGTCATCTGCAAACATCATAGTCCACGGGGACTCCTGTCTGATCTCGTCTGTCAACCTGTCCATCACCATTGCAAATAAGAAAGGGCTCAGAGCTGATCCTTGATGTAATCCCACCTCCACCTTAAACGCATCCGTCACTCCCACTGCAGACCTCACTGCTGTCACACTACCCTCGTACATATCCTGTACCACTCTTACATACTTCTCTGACACTCCCGACTTCCTCATACAATACCACAACTCCTCTTTAGTTTCCCTGTCATATGCTTTCTCTATGTCCACAAAGACACAATGCAACTCCTTCTGACCTTCTCTGTACTTCTCCATCAACACTCTCAGAGCAAAACATTGCATCTGTAGTGCTCTTTCCTGACATGAAACCATACTGCTGATCACTAATCATCACCTCCCTTCTTAACCTAGCTTCCACTACTCTTTCCCATAACTTCATGCTGTGACTGATCATTTTAATCCCTCTGTAGTTACGACAGCTATGCACATCCCCTTTATTCTTAGAAATCGGTACCAAAACACTTTTTCTCCATTCCTCAGGCATCCTCTCACTTTCCAAGATTTCATTAAACATCTAGTTAAAAACTCCACTGCCATTTCACCTAAACACCTCCATGCTTCCACAGGAATGTCATCTGGACCAACAGCCTTTCCATTCTTCATCCTCTTCATAGCTATCCTTACTTCCTCCTTGCTAATCCACTGCACTTCATGATTCACTTTCTGCACATCATCCAACCTTCTCTCTCTCTCATTCTTTTCATTCATCAGCCCCTCAAAGTACTCTTTCCATCTGCTCAACACACTCTCCTCGCTTGTGAGAACATTTCCCTCATTATCCTTTATCACCCTTACCTGCTGTACATCTTTACTAGCTTGGTCCCCTCTGCCTAGCCAATTGGTACAGGTCCTTTTAAAGGGTAGAAAAATTAAATATGACCAGTCATTTCTACAGTCATGTCTTTAAGCTATTTGAAAAAGTATAAAAAAATTATAGATTGTTAAGTAATGTGGCCTGCTTCTTTAAAATTAAGTTTGTTTGCAAAATATTAGTCACAGACCCTTCATCTCAAACTGCTCCCTGTTATTTCACAACAGACTCATCACTGTCAAGCAGCAAGTATGACGGTGGCCCGAAGGGATCAAATGCAGCATTTCGTTTGTCAAGGATATGTATTCAGGGGGTCTCAAATCCATTTTACTCCTGACAGCTTTGAATGAATAAATACCTTTAGTCAAGATATACTGGGGGCAGTACTTGCAGGTTAAGGGAGCAATTGGGCCACAACACCTGCTCTCTACCCAATCCTTCTGCTGGATTCATAGTACCCCATCTCCAAGTACTTCACCTCCTATCAGTACAAAAACAAGTAATTGTCTTAGAACATGGTACGTGTTGATCACCAAACCCACTAAATCTATAGTATGGGAGGTTAAATCCATATGGTCATCTTTCATTAGGCAAGAGATCAGTAATTCTGCCTTGGAGTCAGTAGTTGGCAGCATATCCAGTCTCAAACTCCCTACCTTGGCCTGCTTCACCTTTTTAAAACTGTTGCATTGTTGGCAGCTCTGTCTGGTACTGCTGCAGAAATTTAAGATTCTTTCTATATCTCAGTGATGGAGGTGCTGCAGATTACTTTCACCTGCTATGGGAATGTGTAGCTGTCCAAACCCTTTGGCAAGCAATGGCTCAGGCCATCTCACAGGTGATTACTAAAAGCCTGCCAGATCTTCACAATGTTGCTTTTTGATTGCTGAATACCATCTTCCCCAGTTTATCATTGTTTGAAACAGAAAATGTATGGATAGAAAATGTAGTGCTTACATTTGTTGCTGTTCTGTTTGGACATTAGAAGAAAATACCTTCTGGCTAGACAGATCGCATACAATGATTTGCATACAGCATGAAATACTGTTCTAGTATATAGCTGGATATGAAGTGATGGAATACTACATGGTCATTACTCCTGTTTACTTTAGATGACAATCTTTATACTTTGCCATCTAATATTCATGCTTAGTGTCATTAATATTATATGTATTAATGTTATATATATAGTTTTATATACATATATAGTTAAAAAAATAAAAATTAGTCACAGAGCCAATGGGTTTCTTTATACCCAGTTTAGCAAACCACAAACATAATTCTAGCTGTTCTGATTTGCCAGCTTCCTGCCAGAAATGATACACATGTTCATGGTGTGCTTTTGAAGCATGCCTTCCTTGTTCACTGTGTTTTACCTGCAAATGTTTTGCCCCATAAACTTCTTGGAAGTTTAGTTTATCAGCTTTTATTAAACTAGCATGCATACAGGTCAAACCCACAGAAGAATATTGCAAACACATTAATACATTTATTTTTTATATGCTCACTACCTCTTAAGGACCTTCTTTGATGGTTCCACTGCCTTCACCCAACTTTGCCAACTTGTCCCATTGGACTGACAGCCTGGCATTACCAGGCTAGGTGACAGCCCTACAGATTATTTATTCAGGCCTAGAAGGTCATATCAGCCCATCTTTTCCCCCAGCAGTGAGACTCTAGTAATAAGGTGCAGACTAGCTAGCTAATCCCTCAAAGTGATCTCTGCTGCCCACAGATTCACACTGACTACCTGGTCAGTGGTGGAGTTGTGCATGTTCCACCACAGAGTAAGCCAACTCTGCCGCTAGAGCTGGACAGTACACTGAACAACCACTAGATGTTTCCAGTGACTTGGGCTAAAAAAAAAACATTTCTCCTGAGGATGAGTGAGCTACTGTCTATACCTCAAGCTCTTCCACCACTACGCAGTCCCTCCAATGCCCATGCCCCCAATCAACACCCTACCCAGTTCCCCCAATGCCTATGACCCCAATCTAAGCCCTACCCCTTCCCTTCAATGCCCATGATCCCAATCAAACTCCTACCCAGTCTCTCCAATGCCCATGCCCCCAAACACCTACCCAGTCCCTCTAATGCCCATGCCCCCAGTTAAACCTCAACCCAGTTCCTCCAGTGCCCATGCTCCACTTGAAGCTCTACCTAGTCCCTCCAATACCCATGCTCCCAAATTAACCCCTACCCAGTCCCTCCAATGCCCATGCCCCCAATCAAATTCCTACCCAGTCTCTCCAATGTCCATGTCCACAATCGAACCCCTACCCAGTTCCTCCACCACCATGTCCCCAGTCAAACAGTGTTCATCTAGGCTACAGTCAGACCTTTATCCCTCTAGGCCACAATGCCAAGGACACACTGATACCTGCATGTAGTAAGCAGGAATTCATCAGGTTAGAAATTCATTTAAACACAGAGTCTTGTGTTAATACTCAACAACAGTCAGGAAAGAGACCCAGCATGAATGTAAAGTAATATACAGTTATTTGTGGAATGTTATGTCACCATTTGAAGACAGAGTGGTGTCTGGAAATGGCAACAAGGATGATATTAACAAAAAACATCCAGTACTTGTATTTATGCACAAAGTAAATATACCTGTAGAATTTTACGTCTGGGAATGTGGCTAATCACAGATATAAAATTAGTGAATGACAAAAGGCTACCTGCTGCATTAGGGACAGCTACACCAATGCCTAAGACTGGAATAATAGTGAAAACAGAATGGAGACAAATGGCCTGAATGGGTCACTCAAACACCACTGGTACAAAGTCAAAACAACACACCTCTAGGCTAGTACCTTAAGTTCTATCTACAGCCCCAGGGTGCATGTCTTAAAGGGATGCATGGAAGAAGAAGAAGTGTGCTGTTTTACTGTAATTGTTAGCGTAGGCTAGTCTATAGATTGGACTCATGAGAAATAACAACTGTGCATGATTAAAATGTCTGTAAAATGTCTTGTAAAAGGTATTATTATATCCATGAAATAAAAGTGGATCATAATACAGCAGTAAAGTATTTGGCAAGGACAACTGCACAGAAGTAATAGGAGAACAGAGCCTGTTATGTGAAAAATAGGCAGACTTGAGCTTTGTTATAAGCTATTTGTTCTGTGACCATGAGGGAAAATAAGTAAAGTCAGGACTGGACTGTGATAAAACTATTTACATTCTTGCTACAAAAGGACATAACAGAACTTAACCACCCAAAGGTTGATGCTAAGCAGACTTGATCAGACTTATTTTATCTTATTTATCTTTTATCACTGAACAAGGCAGAACACAGTGCTTCTCAAGTGCCTATGCCTGTGAAAGACATTTACTGGATGAATGCCAAGTCCCTGTAATCATGGTCACACAGGTGAAAATTGCACTCGCCAAAGTCAAAAACATTGCATCCATGGAACCTGACAATTTACCAGGCTGTGTTCTGTATGAACTACAAAATGAACTGGCACCCAACCTAAGTACCATGTTCAACCATAGCCTGTTCAATCACAGCCTCACTACAGGTTCTGTGCCTATTGAATGGTGCACAGCTATGGTGATTCCACTCCACAAAGGGGGGTCCACCATGGACCCTGGGAACTACCGACCCATCAGCCTGATGACTCTGATCTGCAAGGCCATGGAACATATCATCATGGAACTTATAAACAAAGACATAGGTAACCTGCAAACTCTGGGCCCACCCAGTTTGGGTTTGTGAAAGGTAGATCATGTCTCCTAAACCTGATTGACTTCTTTGAAGCAGTCACCAAAGTAGTGGACAAGGGTAAGGCAGTTCACACAGCCTATCTAGATCTCGCCAAGGCCTTCAACACAATCTTCCACTCTGGTATTATTGATAAACTCATGAAACTGGGCATAAACCCCAATGTCACGCAGTGGGTAGCCAACTGGCTCACTGAAAGAACCCACACCATGAAAGTAGCCAATTCCAAATCTGTCTCCAGACCGGTGACAAGTGGAGTACCATAGGGTTCAGTCCTGGGTCCCCTCCTGTTCGGCATCTACTTCTCAGAAGTTCAAGCCAACACAGAGGGCTTACAGCTAACAAGGTTCACAGATGACTGCAAACTGGGAGCCATTATTGAATCCCATAAGGATGTGGACATTCTACAAAAGGGCCTCACTGAGACAGATGCCTGGTGTCAAAACCATTACCTTAAGCTCAACACCAAAAAATGCATAGTTATTCCCTTTGGGAACAACTCTGTGCCAATGAACTACCAAGGCAGTAGTCCACTCAACACTGAAAGTGTGATATGAGACCTAGGGACACAGGTAGACAGCAGTCTCTCCTTTGACAACCACATAGCCACAGTGGTTAGGAAGTCCTATGTGGCGCACCTCATCACAAAAGGTTTCCCAACCAGAAAAAAACAGGTCATTGTTCCCTTCTACTCAGCCCTCATTAGACCTATTATAGAGTACAATGCCCCATTTGGGATGCACCTCACAAGACATTTGCAGCAACTGGAAAGACCACAGAAATACCTCACAAAGAGGATCACATGCCTTAAAAAGATGCCCTATGCAGACCGCCTTAAGAAACTCCAGCTCTACTCTGTTGCATATCATCTACTCAGAGGTGATCTCTGCCTAACATACAAAGCCACGTAACCCAGAGCTGTTGGACATGCTACACTTAGAAAAATCCCAATCTCTGCAGGCCACAAGCTCCAGAGACCTTAACCTTGTCACCACAATAAACAGAACTTGCAGGGGGGATAGGTTCCTGTCCCAGAGACTTGACATACTCTGCAACAAGCTGCCCATTCATGTCAAACAGAGCATCTCACTGGCCCTGTTTAAGAAAAATCTGGACAACTGGATGGGGAATAGGAAATTTACCCCAGGTATCACTTCTGTGGCTCTGCTCGACAGGGGCAGAGGTAAATACATTTTTGGGTGGCTAAAGCCAGGGAATCTTTATGACTAGGCTTATATAGGCCCTGAGGCCAATAGCCTAGTACCTACCTATGAACCTGTTTATTAGGAAGGGCTATGCTGATATCCTACCAACTTAGATTCTGTAGAAAACAAAAATGTAGCACAAACTATTGCATGAATCAAATACATCTGAAATACTGATTTGTCTTTACAACAGCAATCCACTTAGAAAGAACAACATATGTATATTTTTATATTAAAACTGAGATAATGTGCCGGCTGCTCATATGCTTTACCTTTCTGTGAATGACATGCTGTCTACTTGCAACAGGAGAAGAACAACTCTTATGTTTCTTGCCTTACCTCTGGTCCTTACAGGTAAATATGCCTAGTACACTGCTGTACTTATTCATTCATCCATTCCAGCACTCATTCATTAACTCATTCAGTGATGTATTCATTTCTCTTTCATTTGTTCATACATTTATTTATTTATTTATGTTTATTAAACAGGAAATTTCCACTGAATGTTAACCACTTTTAGCTGAAGCCAAAAGGGAGAAAAGCCTCAAATGTAACACAGTTTCAATGGGTAGACTAGACTGTAACTGTCATGTACATTATCCAAGTATGAAAGTAATTAGTGGCATATCTACGGTCCCAACACTGGGATCCCCTAATTGTTGGCATCTATTTCTCTGAATCCATATCAGGAATCAGAATCTTTAGTTAACCAAGTTTGCACATGATTGCAAGCTACGCATTCCTGAAAAATCATTCTTTTTCTCTTTCTGATATCATTTTTTACTGCAGGAAATAATCCAGACAACCATGAGGCATATTGAAAAATGGCTAAAAATAAATATGTAAAATTATTTGTATTCTATGATATTACTGAGGCCTTGACCTTATTAGAAGCATAACAACAGAAGCTGATGAAGCCATTTTACTTGTAAGGAGCTAAAAAATATCCTAGGAAGTGCAAAGGCAGGAAAAGCACCAGGTTCTGATGTGTTGGCCAAAAAGATATAGCAAGCACTAGGTAATAAATTCTGGAAGATTTTCTAAATGGAACCAATGCTGTCCTTTTGCAAAAAGGTTCCCTCCAAAGAGGAAACTTGCATTTCTTTCTGTTGTCCTCAAAGCTGGGAAGTACCAGACCTCCTTTTACCTTCTTGCCGATCTCAGTATTGAAAGCTGTCTCAAGATGGCTACAGAGAAGTTAGAAAATTGCATATCCATGCTGTCTAGTCCAAAGGTGCTTTGTTGGCACAGACAAATAAGGGTGCTTTATTGGGCAGATCATGCTAAACAGTATTAAACTCTAGTAACTTTAATGTGTATACAATATTAAGGGTGCTTTATTGAGAGCAGATTATGCTAAACAACGCTAAATTCTACTAAGTTTAATATTTACACAATACAGAATTTTACTAAATCTATAGGCATTGTTGCTCAAATTTTTTATTTGGATTTTCAACAATGGATTTCAGCAAACCAAAGTTTATTTTATCACATCTTATACTGTGCAAGCATTGTGGGTTCCTCTGATCAAAACCTATTTCAAAACATTTAGTAAATAAACACCTGATTTTATGGGTACACAAGAAGCATAGAATAGACTGGGAGGTACTATAGCACCTAAGGAGACACTGGGGCTGGGTGTACCTCACCTGACAACATATCCTAATTTTTTTATAATTTGATAAGGTTTGACTGCATGCCGGGTGGGAGGATATTATGCTTAAGATGACTGGGGACAGGATAGGCCTCTCACTGACATTTTTGCAGAAATACTTATCCACTTTGCAAATCTTCTCCTCTGTACTAAAATATATATATGTCCAGCAATTAGATCATTTTTATGCAATGTAGACTAAGGAATTAGAGACTAGAACTGCTCCCCATTATGGAGAAAATTTCTTGTAGAAACAATAGAAAGTAAAACTGTAAATGTTCCTTGCCTAAGAAAAGCAGCCTAGTATGCCTTGAGCAGTTGATATCAGGGATAGACTTTTGATTTTGTTAGAAATCAAGGAACAGTACAACTTAGAGAAGCAATTTATGTAGTTTTATCATTTTTGCATACAGCAGATAGGGCACATGAAAATCTTTACATGAAAAAAATAATGCCTGACATAGATTAATTAAACTAACCCTGGAAGTTAGATGTCATAGCCCTAACAGGAGACAAATAATTAGTAAGAGCTATAAAACCTGATAAGAGAATTGCGTGAGACTGTGTGCTACCTAAGGAAAACTTGGGGAAAGGATTGGTGCCCCATCCCCCACATTATTTGGACTAGGATACTTTTATGATTTAGATACGGAATGATATCCAGTAAATATAGGTTCTTCGATTGGCAAGGTTTGCACGAATAGTTTATATACCATCCAAAATTACTTTTACAATTTGAGAATGTGCTTGTTTACAGAAGAGAGCTAAGTTTAGACTTTGCAGTCAAGTCATTATGAAAAAAGAGGTGGTGAGGATAGTGGACAGTATATAAGATGTAAAGAGTGTTAGTAAGATGACAGGAGAAACAAGGAACAGTTACACAGGAACTGAAAGAAGAAAGGATGACCAGAAGAAGAGAAAGAATGAAGTTTCAGTCTGGCGTGGTGTCAAATATAGACCCAGGATTTGGGGAGACAGTGTGGATGATGTTTTGTCCTGGTTTTATGGAAGGAAATAACCATAATTGGGTGAGAAAGTGTATTAGTAAGTGTTAAATAAGTGAGTGATACATATCAGTCTAACATCCATTGGGTTATTGTTCTAAGCTTTGGCTACTAAGTTTGAGTGGAGACAGTGTTTGGAGGACTTCCAAAGGGGATGGGCAGATTGTTAGTGATTAAAAACAGAATTAACATCAGGACAAACTAAGGGGCTGAATATAATTGTGTGTGCCTTGAGAAGTTGGATATATTTGAGAAGGAGAGAGAGCTTAAGCCAGTTTAAGGATTTGAGTGCAATGCAGTTTGAGAAAATGTTTGATTTGCAAACCCAGCAATTTTATTATAACATAGTTCTAGTTATGATGTTGGATTGGCCTGTAGATTGTTTAGAATAGAAGAAGCAATGAGTAAGGAAGGAAGGAGATATGAATTAGCAAGTGTAGCTCTTGGGGGGGGGGGGGTTGGTGAGAAGTTTCTTTGATCTATAAAGCATTCCATGTTTTTGGTGTTTTTTTATAGAATGCTGAATATATAAATCAAATTTAAATTGATCAATTATTATGCTTAGTAGTTTGGTATGGGAAATAGCTTCTGTAATGGTACTGTTTAAAGATTAAATTTTGAAGAGACATTTGTTAGGTGTTAGGGCCTTGGGAAAAGAATAAGAGTATTTTTAGGGTGGGGGTTGAGGAGTAATAACCAGTTTTTGATAGAGTTAAAGGCGTCTTGTGCAATAGCTTGTAGATGAAGGAGACTACCGAGTAAATGACAATGTATCAGAGATGCATGCTGGGTATTTGAGTGAAACGTGTTAATAAATATATTAAAGAGAAGGCGCCAAGGATGGAGTCTTGTGGGACCCCAGTGTTCACTGGGAGAAAAGGAGAGAAAGCAGGGAGCCCTATAACAGATTGGCAATGATTAGCTAGATAACTAATAAACCAGTTAAGATCAGAGTTAGATAGGACGAAGGCAGCAATGTTTCATAGTTTCAGATTGGAGACAGAAACAAAAGCTTTAGAGAGGTCTAGAAAGGGGGGGGGGACTAAGTTATTGGTATCCCTGGCCTAAATGATGGTGTTTAGGAAGGGTATAAGAGCAGTTGTCATACTATGTGCTGGTCGGAAGCCATGTTGTGTTAGAGTGAATAGGTTTTCATGAATTAAGTACTGTAACAGCTGTTTGTAGATGCATTTTTTCAATGTTTTAGAGATGGGGATAGTAAGGCAATAGGTCTACATTTTATCATTTCAACAGACTTACCTCTTTTATGTTGTGGTATGATATATGATTTTCCATAAGGAAGAAACATATAGTTATTGAAATGAAAGAGTGATTACAAAGGAGGGTGGATATATAATTTTGGAGGAGGCTAACTTCAGGTATTTTGAAGGTAAGTGGTCAACAGAGGTGGAGCAAGGTTTGAGTTTGCTTAATAGATGTTTTATGTAGGAGGTAGAAATGGGTTATAGGGAGAAAGTGGGGCTGTCTGATTTTGAATGCTATATTGGACTGGAGGAGGATGGTAAGGAATTGCTATTAAAAGTAGATATAGAGTCCATGAAATGGGAGTTGAATATGACAGCTGTATCTAAGGGAGAGAGGTCTGGGCAAGGGTTTGGAGTATTAACTGTGCCAGGATACAAGATTTTATTTACTAAATACCAGAGCTTTTTAGGATTTTTTTTAGGTTAAGATGAGGATTCAAATAATACGTTTTTCTGTCAGTTTTGACCTATTTCTGGCTAGATTTTCGAGGTGCTTGTAGTTCTGTAGATGCACTAGGGTTTTCTGATTATTATAAAAACCTTGTAACTAAGAACCGAAGAAGGGATGTCCTCCATCAGTTGCTGAATTTTAACTCCAATGAATGATGCCTGTAGAAAAAGGCTAGCAAGGAAGGGGTTAAGATCAATGAAAGGATGAAAAACAGTGGATGAATGAGATTAAGGCATTTATTTTGACCTTTTAAGTACAAATCTTTGGACCTGAATTGCTGTTTATCTTGATGTCTACCCATTCATAAGATCTGCTTTCCAGACCCATTTATTTTATGAAGTGAAAAGCTGCTGGTACACATAATTTTGGACCTATGATGAAAGATGCAGACATGTTCTCTGCAGATTTATTTGTGAAGTGAAATATCTGTATAAATTACGTCACTATAGGATTATGCATTACATGTCTAATTATAGATAGCGTGCATTCTGTAAAGTATGACTTTGCATAATAAGGCATACTATTACTTAAACAATGTACAGTTGCTTGCTGATGCTTCAGTTTACACTCATTTGCTTAAGAGTTATTATCTCTACTGTCCTGAAGTTAAGTGCAGAAATTTAATTTTATGCGTTTTGTAGTATTTATTATTGCCATGTTTAAAAAACACTTTGGAGAAGTAAAGAAATGGAAGCAAGCAACTATAGTTATACATGAACTGACCTTACTAGTTTATATTAAGAACATTAAAATATAACCAAAGCATGTTTCTCATGCATATCAAATCAAGTACTACAAGAGCAGATTCATATTCAACAGTCCGGCATCCCTATAGCATAAAAATCATCTCCAAAATATTTCTCCACATTTGACTTAAAAATCCCAACCCTTTGGTATGTCTTTACTAATAAACATTAATTAATAATACGTAATATATATATATATATATATATATATATATATATATATATATATATATACAGACACACACTCACACACATATATATATATATATATATATATGTAATATATAATTATAATATTATATAATATATGTTTAGTTATAACATCTTCATAGAATCTTCCAGTTTTGTACCACTGTTGCAAGTGACCAGAATGTGTTTCATTTAGTTGTACTTAGTATTCTGAATTTTACACACATAAAACTGTTGATCTTGTAGAAATCTAAACTTTCAAACAGAGCTTCCAAAGAAATGTTAAAAACCTTAAAGGGGTCTCCTTATAACATTTTGCAGCTCAAGGAAAATCTACCTATTATTTTCAGGTGACCAGTGTGATGTTTAGTTTTCTTGTGACTAATTTCTGTAACTTCTCTAAAATCAGAGATCTGTCTTGAAGGCTGATCGTAGAAAACTTCTGTATTCTTGCTTGGATCTAACAGGGTTGACGAACAAATAAAACAATAATTTAGAGATCTTAAACTGACAGATTAAAACAGGCTGCATACGATTATCTAGATTTCTTTACAAATGTAATCAATGCAGGTGTCAATATTTGGTACACTGCTTAGATGCATAGATCCATATGTTCATAGGCTCTTACTAGGCTTACGACCAAGAGAGTCCACCAACAAACTCAGCCACATCACCAAGTACTGGTGGCAAACTAGCAGTACCCCTTCCCCCCATTAAGTAAACTTTCTCCCAATATTCCTGGTGAAAATTTGTGATCATCCATCCAGTCATAGGTTGCTAGGAATGTACTTTGCTTGGCAGATAAGGGCAGAATACTGTAGAAACAGGGTGCACATTGAGTTAGGTATTTGTTATGCTATCTGGTCTTGTTGTTGTGACAGTACAGGTTTAGCTCTCTAGAGCAGGTGTTTGCCATTCCTCCTCCCTCTTCTAGCTTAGAGATCCAATCAGTCTTTGCCTTCTCCTCCTAAAAGCATATTTTTGATTTTTGTTGTATTAATGTTCAGATATTAATATAGACCCATTGGCCCATACTATCCAAAGTATACTGCTGAATAATGTTGCCAATTTCACTTGTTGTTATTTTATGCATTGTAGTGCCATATGTGTAAATGGAGCTAAAAAGGGATTCACACAGGGTCAAGTCCAAAGTATTCATGTTAAATAGATGGGATCCCAGTATGGAGCCCTTTGGGATTTCCTGATGTGGGTTATAACAATTACTCCTATAGCCTTCAATCTCAAGGTGCCATTCTATGTTGATATGCCAACCAGTGATTCAATTAATTCATTGCTCTGATAGACAAAAAAAAGTTTTGTGTTTTGTAGTAGAATCTTGATGATTTAAAAATGTGTCAAAACTGTATGATTACTCTATGGAAATAGTACCTATTTGTAGACCTTTCCATGGCATTGTTGATATTGTTCAAGAAGAACTTATACTCATACTAGTTGATCCTAATGATCCCAAGAGCTTTTACTGTATCCAGGACATTAGTAAATAACTTTTCTATACATTTTTCGTATACTTCTGGACAAAATGATAAGCCTGTAAATTCTATACCTTTGACAATTTGATTTGTTCATATAGATAGAATTTGCATGTCACTTTACTATGCATATTACCATATTTTCTTCTCCTCACATGGCACCTTCAAATTAAATCTCACACGTGTTTACAAAAGCATAAATCATTGAATCCCAGAAGGAAAAGGTAGCTGTACATATTCAGTTTCTGTAGGTTTTTCAGATTAGAATGGTCTGCCTGAATTTCCTCCAACGTTCTATCACCCTGTTATACCCATCCATGAGTTATCTATTTGGATGCAGAAGGCTATGCTCTACACACTAGGGTATGATGGTATGATCACAAACATGCAAGCATTGGACTGGTGTAAGTTCATCAAATGCTGTCTTGTTGTTTAGCTGAAAATCAAATAACTGTAACTGCAGTCAGTACTAGTATATTTCTGAGGGGATGAGTCACAATCCACACCCCCCCCCCCAAGTAGGAAGCTACAACTCCTGTACCCTTGGTGCTTTTATATTACACCCCAGATTACTGCAGCCCAGGTTTACTTAGAAATCTCCCTTGCAGTGTTAATTCTAAGCTTGGTATACTAGACCCAAGGAGATCATACATGTTGGTAGGTCCTGTGTATAAGAAAGAAGAAATATAGAAACACAAAGTGCAATGGTGAAGCAGACTGGATAGGCAAAGCTAGAAACCTATAAAGTCACTAAGCTCACCCCAGATTACAAACTGAACCATAGACTACAGATTGTCTCTATGATCACATATTTCCTCTGCTGCAAAGATTTATCAGAAAATAGAAAAGTGTGGAGTCATATTTGTAGATCAAAGGTTATTCATTTCAGGAACCTGTAGATGGAAAGTTTTTTTCCTTTCCTACAGGTACTTCAGATATATGTGCTTGTTTTTGTCAGATTAGTACCAACTGATTTAAATGGTAAGGTAAAGGATGAGAAAAATTTGTTCCAGGACATTTGTGGAGGAAGGCATCCAGGTCAGAAATAATTAAAACTCTTATTTATTTCTGTTTTATTATTTTTTTATTTTATTTTTTTAACAGGTTTGTCTGACAGAGTTTAGTATATATAAAAAAAAAAAAGAAACATTTCAGAGGAGGCCCAGGGAGAAAAGCTCAAACATATTATAAACATTTTTAAACAGGCATTCAGTAAACATGTATAAAACATTCCAAAGACATGCAATTGGAGTGGTTCTCCCTGGGCCTCTGCTGAAAATGGGCTCTGTCCCAGTTGGACTTTCCCAGTAAACAAATGATAAATAAAGAAATAAATATACCTGGACAGACATTAAGCAATGTACATTAACAATAACGCATATGTTTGCTAATTAGATTACATTCATATGAAAATAAAGGCCAAAATTACATTATAAAATATGCGTATGCATTAGTAGATGTCGAACCTTGAGCATTTGAAGAAGTGTATTTGTGAGTTTGTCAGATAGATAATAGATCATGTGATGAGTGCTTACAAATTAAAAAAAATGGACGTGAGGTAGAAATTTTAATATTGTAATTAAGAGGTGGGGTATAAAGCAGCTTCATATATAGATAGATTAAATATATACACAAAGTTTATATTAGAAATATAGAGGTCGGGGTGAGAATTGTCACAAAACTATGTATATAGCTGGGAAATGCTAGTAAAACTATTTGGGAATTGGTGAAGACTGCTTGTGGGTTATAGGATTCTGAGTGCAGAGAAATGGTTTGACTTTATGGCAAACTGAAGACTGTTGCATTTTTCCTGGAGATGCATAGAAGCAGATCCATTGATTTAGTAGGTGTAGTTTTAGCTGTGATTAACTGAGTTTGCATTTCGAATAGACTTCAGCAGTAGCGGGATGTGGTCCCATAGTTTACCTACACTACCTGAACATAGAAATTCACCTACAATATTAGATGATTTGATTATAGTGATTAGAGATCAGTGATTTTTCTTTAGAGGGTAACATTCTGTTAGGGGGTAGTGCTGTATTAAAGTTGTAAATGGGCAATTTTATGGCTTAAAGAGAAGTCTGTATATCCTAGTTAACTGATAAAGTGCTGGATGTTGTGGTAGATCTGATCAGTTTAATTCTCAGAGGGTCAGACAGTGGTGTGGTCGATTGCTAAAGATAACTGCACATTTGGCTATTTTATTGTAAAATTCCTCATGTTTGGGCAGAGACTTGAAAGGTAGTGAAGACTAGGGCAAAATAAAGGAGCTATGGCAGCAAGAAAGTAGATGGTATATGTCCTCTGGCTATATAAGTGAGATAGGATTTTTACTCTGTATAAAGTATGTAGTTTTTGATCAGTTTTTTTAACCACGTGATAACATGAAGGTTACATTTATATTGGTCATCTATGATGATACCCAGCAATTTTGTGTGGTTTACTTGTTTTATGATGGTGTTGTTGTCAGATACAATAGTGAATAGTGTTGTTTTGGCAGATATGTGCTTTGGAGTGAAGAGCAGTAATTTATTTATTTTTAGGGTTTAGAAGTAGTTGTGAATTATGTGCCTTCTGTGGAAGGTTGGACAGCAGCCTGGCAACTCGACACAGTAAAACTCCAGCGCCAATCATTCTGTGGACCCCTAATGGGAAAAGCTGAAAGGAGAAGAAGATGACGTAGTAGTTGTGAATTCTTTAGCCATGTTTATATCAGTAAAATGGATTGTTGTGTAAGGCCTTTGAGTTTAAACAGATTATAGTCATCAGTGTAATGAACTAATGTAGCATTTTTTGTATCAGTGTAGAAGTCATTGATGAATGTGTTGAAAAGTATGTGTCCTAGTATGGCTCATTGTGGTACATCAATACATACTGGCAAGAAAGTGCAGAAATCATGTTTTCATTTTATGGCTTGTGTTCTTTTTCAGAGGTAGCTGTGGAACTTTTGCAGTGAAGAGTTGATGAGCCTTAAGGATGAGAGTTTAGCTATGGAACTTTTGCAGTGAAGAGTTGATGAGCCTTAAGGATGAGAGTTTAGCTATGGAACTTTTGCAGTGAAGAGTTGATGAGCCTTAAGGATGAGAGTTTATGCAAGAATTTCTGGTGGGAGTCATTATCAAAACCTTTTTGATAAGTCTAGTAAGATGGCGGAAAAAAGTAGCTTGTCCTGGATTTAACAATTTATTGACTGAGGCCCAGAACAGTTTTGGGATTATTAGTGCATATGTTTTGATTGGTTGAGTAGTGTGTTTTCTTACCTGCAGTGATAAGTTCTTTTGTTAGGTTTCTTAGTTGTCTATGTGCTAAACAGTAGGAATTTGTTTTACTTTTTTGTGCAGACCATCCATACTTTCTGTCTTTCTCTTTGTTTTATTAGTTCTTTAGTTGTTAAGGACAGACATGGGGGAGGGATGGCTTTGACTCCTTTTATTCTGAGTGGGGGCTAGTGTGCTTAGAACATCTAGGAAAATTGTGTTGAACTCAGAGATAGTATTGTCTATGGACAGATTCTTTAGTAAACCCCAGTTATGAGGATGTAGCATATTAGTAAAAGTGTCTTCATAAAAAGTAGCAAGTTTTCTTACCAGGATGCAATGATGTGTTTTGGGCTGTTCCTTTGATACCTTGGGGTAGACAGATAAGTGATCGCTTAGGCTGTCTAACAGAGTTTGGTGGGATGTTAGGATACAGTCAGTGATTTGTTGCCAGATTGTGGCTTTGTTATACCTAGTTGTTGTGGTTATATCTTAGGTGAACATGTATAGATGTATTTTATTAGTTTAGCAAAATCTAACCATGCAAATTTTGTAAGACTGGCCCTTTCACTGTACCATACGCTTCAGCAAAAGCCGACATGAAATGTGATCAATAACTCATATGGAACATTACTATGTGACATGAAGGCATTCAGTGTAGACCTCCATTCATTAAGGTGAAGCGAATGACACACTGTTCTAAATGATCACTGCTTTTAACTTGCGGTCTAAAGGTCTACTTAGAACAATGCAATCTGTCATTGGATAATCGGTATGATTTTGCAAAGAACAATAAATCTGGTATAATTAACTTCCACATATTTAAACACTTTTTCTAGACTTTATCAAGACATTAGGTAATCATTCACAGCTGATGGATTATGAAATCTTACATGGTCTTATAACCTGCCCATGCCTGACAAATTTAGTAGTTTAGCAAAAGAGATTAAGGCTCTTGGCTAGATGATAAACATCGTCCTGTGGGTAGGGTTTGATTCTCAAATTCTCCATTTACTTTCTGTGTGATTTTGGGCAAGTTCCTTAACCAGACAGCGTTGCTTCATCACAAGCAAAATAGTGGTTTTATCTGGTTAACAGATGAAATAAAATAAATAAAAATGTCCTGGCATCTAACTGCGTGGATGGCAGATATTTAAGTGTCATTGGCAACGGGTATGCTTTAAGTAATGGTTTGTCCTCTCAGGTTAACCCAGATGCCTCGTTATTGTCCCTGAAATCTTCTTATTCTTCATAAACTAGTTTTGGCAAAGTCCAAACAGCACTCAGGTTTGTTGCATACAGACAATACCATGCACCATGTGGTAAATTTCTAGTCTCCCACCAGGACACAAGTGCTTCCAGCAATTACATTCTGCTAAATCTGCATACCACTCCATCTATACAGTGTAAGAAGGAATCAGTATTGCAAACTAAACAAGGATATACATTTTGAGCCTCAAGAGCAGGAGCAGACTCAAGCAAATCTGCAGTCTGCGGCTACCACTCCATCTATACAGTAGCACACTCAAGCAAATCTGCAGTCTGCGGCTACCACTCCATCTATACAGTAGCACACTCAAGCAAATCTGCAGTCGCGGCTACCACTCCATCTATACAGTGTAAGAAGGAATCAGTATTGCAAACTAAACAAGGATATACATTTTGAGCCTCAAGAGCAGGGTCAGTCCACCCAGGCATGCTACTTGTATGTTTTATGAGAGTGAAGCTATTACATTAGCAGTATTTCTTAGTAGTTCTCAGCTTGCTAATAAAACTGACTGTTGTAGCCTTGTGCCCCCCCCCCCGATAGTACAGTAATCCTAACTGTCCAAAAGACAGTATATATTTAATTCACATCCCTGTGACTAAATTAAATTAACCATCAAGCAGCCCTCTCAGTTCTTTCTGCCTTAGTTTGTATCACTTGGAGGATCACCTGCTTATTTGCATCTCTATCATTGCTAATGTATCTCCCTACTCTAATCTGTGCACAAACTGGTTACTAATCAGCAAGTCAATGTGAAGACACACTCCCAACCTTAATAAACTTTGCTGTCTCTTCTCTCCTTCACTTTACAGGTAGTTTGAATTATTACTTACCCTCTCTGAGGCCTTCACTGATTTCCACTGATTGCCTCTCTGGTTTCTTTGCATTCCACCTGGTTTACACCCCTTGTGCTATCTCCCTCCCCAATACAAAGTCTATATTAGAATCCTGCTGAGCATGGAGCCATCTTTAAATTTCTAGTCTCCCACCAGGACACAAGTGCTTCCAGCAATTACATTCTGCTAGGCGGTAAGCCATTAGACCTCAGGAATTTGTTTTAAAAGTGTTCAGATTTGTAAAGTAATACTTACTTTTTCTCTTGCCTTGTTGGCTCTGGTGCCTGCCTCCCCGTTAAGCCTAGCCTAGCCGGCGCTCCTCTCCGCTCCCCTGCCCTGCCCCTATTCCCTCCGCCCCCACTACTTCTACATTTATAGTAATCATAGCCACACCCACAGCTCACCCTCACAGCACCTCCACCAATCACAGCTCCTCAAGTCATATCACATTAAACCACACCAACTTGCTCCACACAAAATACTCCCAATCACTCTCATTCCCACTAGGCATTTTTGCATCACCCACACTACGTCCCATCCACATATAGTGCAACCCTATAATTCCTATTCAGACCCCCCCCACCTAGAAACAACATAAACTTTATAACCATGACTATCACACAACTAAATCTAGTCTGTCTTCTCATAATTCTTTACAACACCACAAGTTATCACTCTAGCAATATCCCTAAACTTAGTAGCACAACACTGCATTATGCACTCTCATACACAGACACCACACATTATAATAATATCTGCCCACACTTATTCAAGAACTACATAACGGACCAGTTCAGAACTAAACACATGTGCTCTCATTCCTACTCCAAAAAAACACAATACTTTCTCACACTCCTCACCAAACTCCAACATCTGTATAACCATTTTAACTCCAGGCTCACCATAAGTGGGGATATCCACCCCAACCCAGGCCCAAATCCATCCTGTCCAACACAAACTGCTCAAACACAAATGTCAGAACATAACACCCCCACTTTCTTCATCCCTGGGCAAATCAACAACAGCAGCAAAACCAACCATCTTTTAATGCTAAATATTAATATTAGAAGTATCAAAAATAAAATATCTGAACTCCAGGCAACAATAGCACACTACTCCCCAGACATAGTTGCTTTAACAGAAACCTGGCTAAATAAAAACATAGCTAACTCAGAAGTTCTCACAATATCATTAGACAAGACAGACCACGGGGTGGAACTGCCTTACTCTACAAGTCAAACTCCTACCCCTCCCCCAATAATTGGGACATACTTATCTCACAACTTCAACTTCACCCTAAAAAGGTCATCACCACAATTGTGATCTATATTCCACCTGGTAATACACCTGCTAGCCTTGAAGACTTCTTATCCTGGTGTTCTTCCACATACTCACAAGAAACCCTTATTCTGGGGGACTTCAACCTAGATTGGTTCACCTGTATATCAGAACCACCAAGTAATCTAATAAATCTCCATGGCTAACAGCAGCTAGTCCAAATTCCAACTGGGTGTGATAAAAAATCTAAAAGGGAATCCATCCTTAACTGGGTCCTAACTAGCAACCCCACATTGTACCCTCACACAGGCAGTCTCCCAGACACCTTAAGTGACCACAACATAATATACTTTATACGTAGTAGAACAAGCATATGCAAAACCACTAACTATATATCCACTAGAAACACAAACAAATTCTCTCCTGAGGTCCTCAACACTTTATTGTGTAACTGTGACTGGACCCCCCTAAAAACCCTCCCACTTGACCAGGCTGTAGCATATTTCAACAAAACATTTCTACAACACCTAGACACTGTCGCTCCATTAAAATCAAGGTTAGAACCTCTACAAACCCCTGGCTCAGTAAAGAAACCAAACAAATCCTCAAGTCCAGAGACACTGCTACTATTAAAAACAAAGAAACACAAAGCCTAACTAAGTACCAAGAACTGCACAACTGCAAAAAATGCATTAGGCTGGACAAAAATCCTACTACACAACATTACAAACTAAATACCAACACAACCCACAAAAATTTTGGCAAAATGTAAACCAGCTACTAAAATCCACCCAAAAGGCTACCCCCAAACCAACCACCCTGACACTAAAGTTCCAAACACAATTAAACTCCCACTTTGTGAACTCAGTTCTATCCTTAGTATCACAGGACAGTTCCTTCCTCACTATCCCCCCCAACACAAATAACACAAATACAAGCTTTACCCTCAAAACAGTTTCCACCACTTCAATCAAAAGCATGCTCTCCAAACTAAAAACCTCATCAACAGCAGCCAACCTACTCCCCCAATCAAAAGCATGCTCTCCAAACTAAAAACCTCATCAACAGCAGCCGACCTACTCCCCAGCTATTTCTTGAAACTCACAGCAGATGCTATTGCTATCCCAGTCTCCACTCTCATAAACAGATCAATTGTTGAAAACTATGTGCCCAAACTCTGGAAAATATCCTATGTTACACCCATACATAAAGGCGGGACCTCCACTGAACTTAATAACTACAGACCCATTGCTTTACTCTCCCCCCTGGCCAAAATCCTAGAAAAATGCATCCATACCCAGATGCTAAACTATCTCCTAGACTGCAACATGCTGTCACCTACTCAGCATGGTTTCAGACCTGCCCATAGTACCACTACAGCTCTCCTCTGCTTCACAGTAAACTGTCTCAGAAATGAAGGCCTGCAAGTGTCAACTCTTTTTTGGATATGTCCAAAGCATTTGACACAGTCTCACACCAAATCCTGCTAAACAAACTAAACCAATATCAACTATCTAATTCCACTCTTACCTGGTTCCAAAGCTACTTAACTGACAGGTACCAAGCTGTGAAATGGGAAAATTCTCTCTCTCCTCAGCTGCCCATAACTATAGGAGTCCCACAGGGTTCTATCTTAGGACCACTACTATTCACAGTCTTCACAAATGACCTCCACACCTCCACACAGCATGCATCTATAATTCAGTATGCAGATGACACTACCTTAATCTGTGCTGCACAAAACATTCCCACCCTCCAAACAACTCAACTAGCATTCTCTGACGTTGAAAATTACCTTACCAAAGCCCAACTTATCCTCAATCCAAAGAAAACTCAGCTTATGATTATAACCAGTTCTAACAAAAACACTAACAGTCAATTCACTATCTACTCCACAAATGCTACTCCAATTGCTCCAGTGGCACAGGCTAAGCTATTGGGAATAACCATAAACTCCCACCTAAAATTTGATAGTCATCTGAACTTAACTATTAAAAAAGTACATGCCAAACTGGGGTCACTCTACCGTATCAAACCATTTTTACCAACAACACAAGATCAGCCATTGCTCGCTCCCAACTTCTATCCACCCTACTCTATGCATCTCCCATTCTGACTAATCTCAACAAAACTGAACTAAGCAAAATGGAAGCTTGCTATAACAGAATTGCCCGTTTTGCTGCAAATTGCTCATATAGAACTCATCACTGTACTGCTTTGAGACAGCTCCACTGGCTTGAACTGCCCAACCTCCTAACCTACAATCAGCTCTGCCTCTGTCATTCTATTTATTACCTCCCCAAAAAGTGTCCTGCCCTCAAAAACCTAGTACAACATCACTCAGGCAAAAGACCTGTTAGATCATCAAGCAAACTACTACTAGAAGTCACCAACAGCTACAATAGCTTTGGAGATGCACTATATAGTAGTTAAAAAATGGAACTCTGTCCCTACTAGCATTCAAAACACATCATCCAAAGCCTCCTTTAAAGACCTCATCAGGCAACATCTCAAGCAAAGTTGGCAGTGCCATGATTGCTCCCCAGGCTAGTGAAAGTGGATAACATATGCATACTAAATCTAGAGCAATTTATAATAGTTTTTCAATCTTACTCACAAACACTGGCTAATCTACAATGTATGTACTGCACCTGTGTACTATGTATGTATTCTACCTACATTCCAAAGTTCAGCTGTACACCACAAATCTATTACTTACCTTTATTTTTAAAATTAATATCTTTTTTGATTGTTCTCTCCACTGTAACTGTTTGTGCCGCATACCACTGTAAAAACATGTCTCTTGTAATTTGTGTGTATACTGATTATGTCTAAATAACTAAATGTGTCTGTAATTTTTCTTTGTGGAGCTTTTCTCCCCGGGCCTCTGCTGAAAAAGGGCCTTTTCGGCTCAGACACCCCCGGTTAACAAATGTAAAATAAATAAAATAAAATGTCATTCATAACATCCCCTGGTATTCAAGAAAAGCTGTAGGAACTCTATGGCATGCCGGATAATTATCTTTAGCATGACATGCAATCCATTAAAGCAAAATCTGTTCAGGATGATGATGATACTTCTGCCTCATTTGTTTGCTTAATTATTGGATTTTGTCAACAGGGCAGCTACGGAGATATGGCACTGATGATGTGGAAGCAAGAAGACTAAAAACAAAAAAAGAAAACACGTAGTTCCAGACAGATTTAGAATACAATACATTGGTCAGGGCATTTAGCACATTAAAGAATATATTTATTTCAGAGCAGAGAAGAACAATATAACTGTTTCACCATTATTAGGGGGGAGGACAGGATAAAACTGTCACTAAATTATAATATTACATTTCTCTCCAATGAGTGTGTCAATTTTAATCTTGTCAAAAAGCAGCTACCATCAAAACCAGCAGGAAATTGGATCTACTCTATATAACAAGGAGGTATCATGTTTTACAGGTCATGCTGTTTTAGCCAGTACAAATACCACTGCTTCTCTTAAACAATTCATCTTTATAGGTCTTCATGGTAAGGGGCAGAAGCTAGAAGTGATGTATCACAACATAATTGTGTTGCAAGTTCCAACGTGCAAACCTGACTGTGCATTCTTGAAATATATAACTGCCGTGTCACATATACCATGTGTATTTCTTTCCTATTCATAACATCCTCTGTAAAGCCCATGAAGTGGACTTCATAAGGGTTATCACTCTTATGATCTTTTCTGCTTGTTTCTTTCACTATAAACTAGCTCTAGCATTCCCAGCAGAATGGTTTACTTTTTAAGATCTTGTCCCTCCATGTTTAGCCAGTTCCACAGCAAACCTCAAAAGGCATTTTGCAACAGTATCCTAGGATTCTTGCATGCTTGGTAAATGATCAAGTTGATTTTAGCTGTTATTGTAATCTAGCTTGCTATTTTAAGACAATGCACAACAATTAAATACATATTAAGTATCTGTAATTTAACCTTAGAAGGAAATCACTACAGTCACTACTTGTTTTTTTTCCTAGGTCTTTCCTACAAATGAAACTATTATACCCCATGAAATTATAGTTTGTCTGATAAAAATATGTATAAAAAGACGAGCTAGATATAAGAAGCAAAAATGGAATGTTGTAGCTGTAATGCAGTTTAACTAATAGCATGTGTTGCATGATTATGACTATAATGTGAAGTATAATCTGTCTCCAAAAAGTAATCTAAAGTTTTCAACTTTTACAGTGGATAAAAAAAAGAAAAAAAGTTACCTTTATTATCCTTGCTGTGGTGAAGCGTAAATATAGGAACACCAGGGCCTGTTTAAAGATATGAAGGACACATTAGTGTTGACTAAACTGAAAACTAAGAAGGAAAAAAAATATATAAATCATGCTACAAGTTGCATCTGCACAGCTGTTAGCTACAATAATGTATGGCTTGAATTATTAACTGATAGTTAAACTGCATTAAACTCTGTCTTTATGAAAGTGTGATTTAGGTGAACACTGAGATGGACATTCAGAGAAAATGTCTAAAAATATGTACAGAGAACAGTCTGCCATGATGTAGGATATACAATTAATGTTTTATAAGGACTGCCAAGAAAGCTACAAGCACTTTCTAAGGTGCTTATGGCACATATATATGTTGTGTCTGAAGCAAGAAATATTGATGAATATGTATAGAGCTCAAACTTCTGGTGATGTTTAAGCACAAATATTTATGTACAGTGAGACAAAATTCAAACTGTTCAACTCTATCTAAAATGTTACAGGCCTGATGTATTCTTTTGAGATGCATATCTGTCCTGACAATGTCACAAGCAAAGTTCAAATGCCTGGATCTAGTGTTTCTGGTGCTGCTAATTTTGCAGATGTGCAAAAGCTCCATCAGGGCTGGATCTAAGGATGCCTTATATGCCAAGCACAAACTGCCTCTCAGAAACCTGTAGGAGACTGAGTATAGAGACAGGGCTCTAAGATGATCTGTATAGGACAATGTGTTAATAGCCTGTATTTTCTTGGTGAGGTACCTCTATAGACATTCCAGCTGTTGTATATGCCTAGTCAGGTAAATGCTGAAGGGGGCATTGTACTCACTGATGGATCTGATAAAAGCTGAGTACAGCAGTACTATAACTTCCTTGGACCGGGATGCCATACCCTTCCTTATAAGTCGGGAAACATAAAATATTTTTTTACTACCTTAGCTATGTCTTGGACAAAGGCCAGTTTACTGAAAACATATGTTTCCAGATCTAACTAATGGGACAACTCTTAGAAGTGTCTTATCAAAATAATTATTTGTTTGGGTGGGTGTTTTCCAAAAAGGCACTATAATGTATTTCTTTGCACTGAGTTTTAATCTATGACTTTATCACCAGTTATCTGTCTGTGTTAGACCCACTTGCAGGGTGTTAGTGTCATGGGCGGAACATACAGTAGCACCCAATTTGTAGATGTCTGCACACTGGGTGAGCCAGATGCCCTTGACCTAAGCCTTGACTGCCAAGAAGTAGATGCCAAACAAGAGTGGGTCCAGGATGGTGCACTATGGTACTCCACTGGTGGCTTGCCTCTTGGTGGGTGTGGTCTCACCAATCCAGACTTATTGGGTCCTGTCTATCCAATAAGTTATGTATGGGTTTATGCCTAGTTCAGTGAGCTTGTCCACAATACTTTAGTGGGGTATTGCATGCCTTAGTCAGGTCTAGGTAGGTGGCATACACCTTTTTCCTTTTATCCATTGTCATGGTTACCTCCTCAAAGATGTCTACCAGGTTAAATAGGCAGGACCTTCCCTTGAAAAAAACAAACTGGGATGGGTCCAGTGACTTTAGGCTGCCAATGTCTTTGTTGATCATTGCCATGATAATTTATTCTATGGTTTTGCATATTATATAAGTCTGACTAAAGGGTCTGTAGTTTCTGGGATCAGTTGATGGCCAACCCTTGTGAAGTGGGATAAGCATTGCCATCCTCCAGTTCCATGATACATAGCCTGTTTTGAGGTTGTAGTTGAAAAGTGACTCAAGTGGTACTGATAGTTCATGTTTCAAAGTATTTAGGAGGCAGCCCGGGATATTGATGTACCCCACTGAGGCTGTGTTTTTTAGTCTTAGTGAGTGCTACTATGACCTGCTCCCTGTTAATAGTTGGGAGGGTTATAATGGTAGACATTTCATGATGGGGGGTGGGGAGTTTGAGATGAGTTTGTTGGACAGAAGATTCACAATTTCAATTTGCTCAGTGAAGATGGTACCATTTATTAACAGTTCTGCACATTGTTGCATAGCTGTAGAAGGCCTTGTAGTTTTGCACACTGGGTTTGTTGGACAGAAGATTCACAATTTCAATTTGCTCAGTGAAGATGGTACCATTTATTAACAGTTCTGCACATTGTTGCATAGCTGTAGAAGGCCTTGTAGTTTTCTTTAGCCTTTGAAGCTATCTTGACCTTGTAAATGGCCTTCTTTGATTTAATTACCCTCTTAGTTTCCTGTTTAGTTTAACTAGTGAGCCCTTTTCATTGTGAGATTGCTCTTTCTGACTATGACCATGACTTTTTTCCTTTTTGTTATATACCCTGCTAAAATTAGGATTCGACCAGTGTGGTTTGCTTATTGGGGTTTGTTTTGGGCTTACTTCTGGTTAGTACAGCAGCCATTTACATGTTTATATAGTGTTTCTGTGAATAATTTTGCATAGGCTGTTGTGAAGTCTGAGTTAGGTGGGGCATATGTGCTTAATAACATGTAGTTTGCTATAGAATAGTTCCCTAACTGTAACAGTTTTTGTTGGGTTTTCCACACTGATTTTTATTTTGAGTGATACAGCTTTGTGATCATACGTTATCAGTGAGGATGTGATGAGGGGAGCATCCAGCACTCTCACATAATGGTGAGAACTTGGACTGATATGTTTGAACCTCTGGTTGAAGTGCACACTAACTGATCAAAGGGAATTTCTGTTAATAGAGTCCAGGAAACATTGTGCCTGCAAGTTTGAGGTAGTGTATGTTTCCCAGTCTATAGAGAAGTCATTAAAGTCTCCTATGAATACAGTGTATGGCTGGATAGAGAGTGCCTCCAATAGGTCTAGATAAGATGTGTGAGATTCTTGCGACATAGCTGGTGACCTATAGCTTGCTAAGATATGGTAAGGGACTCTATCTAAAGTGATTTGCATGTGGATGAAGTCCAGGGTATCATCCTGTTTAACCAAACTTGAGGTATACTTGTTGCTAATATTGACTGAGAGACCTCCACTTTTAGTTCCTGTGTGACTGATGGTCTAAAGATGTGGCAGGCATTGTAACCTTGTACTGCTGGAGTACTTTCTGTGGCTTTAAGCTATGTCTCGGTAATGGCACAGAGGTGTATATTCTCCAGAGTTAGAAAAGGTTGTAGCATGTTGAACTTCTTGTTAAGGCTCCTGGCATTGAACAGTAAAACCTTTAAGTTCCTTTGGGTTCTATTTGCTATGTCAATAGGTTTGCCATTTTGACATTGCATAAAAAAGTCTTTTAAGGGGTGGATAAAGTTTTAGCCAAAATCCAGAGACCCAGAGGGGACAGATGCAGGTCATTTTGGCAAAGCAGCATGGTATGTTGTCCATGTCTTCCCAGGCTGACAAGTATTGAATCCCACTGGACTGACATCAGAAACTAAGCCAATTGTTAAAGTCAATCATTTTTATTTTTCTTCATACTGTGTCATCTTCATTGGTGAAGGTAGAATGCTGCTCAATACAAGACTTATACCAGCCTGAGACACATATTCAGAGCGGTCCATAATATCTTTCTTCATTTAGTCCAGAGATGTACATCTCTAATAATTTTATGCCCACATGGACAATAACAGAATCATACCGGTACCTTTGGTGCAATGACTTGAGTGCATGTATAACTTGGCAGATCTTGGCTCCACATAAGCAAATAACCAGAATCTACTCTTGTCTAGTCTGGTGATTGGGGCATCTGTATGTTGTACAAAAGAGCTCCCTATGACAAGACCCCTGGGTAAATTGTTTGCATGCCTTACAGACTTTGTTTGTGGGAGTCAGTTGGGAGTAGGCTTATGTATGCTGTTTGTTGCTGCTTCTGGTGTGTGCTTTAGAGATTGCTGAGGATAGGTGTTGCCATTTTCAGGCTTTGGAGGTCTTTGAAGTTTGGTGAGAATGCTTTTTAGTGCCTAAAAATGAGATTGCCTACATGTATGTGGACACAATGTGTGGTGAATGTAGTATATGCTGTTCTTATATTTTTTCTTAACAACCTTGTTTATATGGAGTATGTTTGTGTCAACGGAAATTGTGCATGCACATCTCCCACATACCATGTCATGCACATCTCCCACATACCATGTCATGCACATCTCCCACATACCATGTCATGCGCATCTCCCACATACCATGTCATGCACATCTCCCACATACCATGTCATGCACATCTCCCACATACCATGTCATGCACATCTCCCACATACCATGTCATGCACATCTCCCACATACCATGTCATGCACATCTCCCACATACCATGTCATGCACATCTCCCACATACCATGTCATGCACATCTCCCACATACCATGTCATGCACATCTCCCACATACCATGTCATGCACATCTCCCACATACCATATTAAGGATTAAAAGGTTTTCAGTGAACATGAGACAATTGCTACATTGCCTCAGCATGCCCATATCTACCAAACTGGCTATGGAGACATCTGGAAATTGCATATGCATACTTTACAACCTATATTATGGTTGGCTATTAAGATCTGAGGACTGGGTTTTACGGAGATCTCCAAGGGTGGTCTGTAGGAATGGAGGTTAGAGCTTAATAGTACCAGAAATTGGTATTAGGTAGTGCTAGGGCATGGTATTGCTGTTACTTGATGCACAAGTTAGCTGCTCTGAGTTTAACCTTGTGCAATGCATCATTAAACTGCAAGTTACAGTCTGAGTACTAGTTTTATAGGTAAACTTGATTCTCCACGCACTTGCATCTGTACAGGGTAATGGCAACTGCCTTCTGCTCAGTCAGCAGCTCCATGCAAATGTGCCTAGTTTATTGAAGCAGAAATGAAGGTGAAATCCAACTCCTTATTCCTCTGGATATTAAACAACTATACTTTGAGCCTCTCTGCAGTGCTTTCAAGCTCAGATCGACCAGGCAAATACCTTCAACTGCAGGATAGATGACCTTATCCCTCTTAATATAAAAGCACATTAAAAAAGGACCCTTGAGTGCAAGACAACAAACAAATTATTCTCAAGCTAAGTCACATCTCAGTAAGGCATTTACAAGATAAAACAGTTCAAGTACCAAATGCTAAAGAGAAAAGGCAATTTGTAGCAGTTATATAATTAAATGCACAGGCAAAATGCAAAATACAAGGCAGCAATCGACATTAAACAGAGAAAAACAAGTGCAATATTTCAATTTAAGAACTTATCTTTGCCTAGATGGCACCGGATTCTGTGGAAACACTGAAGCACAGGTAAGATGGCAAGATTTACTGACTTCTGTGAAAATAAGCTTACAGCTTTCTTCTGAGTTTTCCAACTCAGAACACTCACCACCTACTGCCACTAGATGGAATACCCTAGTCCTCTTAATGTAAAAGCACAAAAAAGATTGCTTGAGAGAGTATGCTACAACAAACAACTTCAACAAACTAGCTAGACAAGGCAATTTCAAGTCAATCAGACCACTAGCAAGGCAGTTTGAGCACACATAGTAATTTCAGCCTTAAATACAGATAAATGCAGAAAAGAAGCTAAAATAAGTAGTCAATCACTCAAATAGCTTCTGGAAGTGTAATTTTTAAGTACAAATACTTAGCTTGTGCTCGGATGGCATGTGATGAAAGGAAGTGCGAGGACACCAAGAACTGCAGAGCTCCTTGGGAATCCGTCATGAGCAAAGCAAATATGCCAAATTTATACAGGCACTTAAAACACAGGAAACTGTGCAGAATCCCTTTAACAAGGCCAGAATTACAGGAATACAAGAATTAAATACCAAAAAAAAAAAAATAATACAAAGCACCAAATTACACAGAAACAGTGCCAATAAAGCTTCTCAATAGTGCAGTAATCAGCAAACAGTACAATATCAGGGTACCTGAAAATTATTTCAGGTGCAAAAATCAACAGAAAAAGACATTAGATGAAAGTGCAGAACAGCAAAATAAATATTTTATCTGCCAAGGATTGCCCAGGATTTATACTGGATCATCTGACAGTGTGGCAAGGATGCTAAGCAAATGGGAGCTCTGTGAAAATGATGATTTGTGGTAAGGGAGATAACTCAAGAGCAATATTTGTTTGCTTAGTGGAGTCTCAGTGTTATGGATCAAAATGTAAAACAATGTGTGGAAAAGTACTTCGCTAACTTACAAAACTGGCAATAGCAATCAATGGGGAAGGGAGGAACTTTAGTAGTCAGATTACCACGGGGGGCAAAAGTCAGAAGCACTGATTTTTAAAATCACAACGGCAAAGGGTGGGAGGGTTAAGGAGCATTCAAGCTGCCATAAGAAGCCAGACAAAATGCATCCTACAGCCTCATGTCCATAGTATATCAGGTCAGCATGTGAGCCAAAGTGACCAGGAAAATGTTTTTGCCCGGTGATATATAGAGCTAATTAAACAACAACCAGGATAGCAATCCAATCAGTAAAACAGATTGGTACAAACCAGATAAAAACAGATTCAAGAGCTTTTATAGCATAGCCAAGCTCCCACCAAGGTTGACTGTAACTGCTTTGGTCTCTGCTGTTAACAATACTGTCTCAGCTGTTTGTTACTTTACATTACTTTCTGCTTACATGTCAGAACATCTGTCCATACAAGAAAATACTTGAAATTCTGATATAGTTCTAGCATAATTTTCTTACAATGGAATAACCACACATACGTATATGTGAGTGCGCCTGAACAGGAAAAAATATATATGCATATGATGTTTCACTGAACTATGTTT